>NW_009729651.1:0-534 GCF_000703405.1 Apaloderma vittatum | reverse complement strand
GCTCAGCCCTAACCCATGACATTTCCTCAGCTGGAAACACCCTGTTCAGAGCAGGACTGTCCCCACTGACAGACCTTCGCATGCTGTGCCTTCTCCAAAGCCTGACCGTTGTGCAGTTCTCATGATGTCTGATGAGATCAGAGCTCCACCAGAAGGTCTTCTCGCAGTGGAGACAGGTGCACATCTTCTCTCCTGTGTGGCTGAACTGGTGTTTGACAAGGAGGCAGCACCAGGCGAAATGTTTTGTACACGTGGCACAGGGAAAGGGCTTCCCCTTGGTGTGGGTCATCCTGTGACACAGGAGTTTTGTGGTCTTGGTGAAGCTCTTCCGGCACTCCAGGCACTTGAAAAGTTTCTCTTGTGGACCCATTGGTGACCGATCAGGTGCGACCTCCATGTGAAGATCTTCTGTCAGTCCTAGCAGGTGTAGGCTTTCTGTATGAAGCCACTCTTCAGTTGGGTTCCTTCTCCTGACTGCTTTACAGCATACGACCTTTTGAAATAGCCTTTGCTGGGTCTTCTCTGAAGCAAGAC
>NW_009729650.1:0-361 GCF_000703405.1 Apaloderma vittatum | reverse complement strand
CCCTGACACTCAGGTCCTAGACCTGGATACGTGGGTTGGACCCGGACACGTGGGTTTGACCTGGACATGTAGGTTGGACCTGGACCTGGACACGTGGGTTGGACCCGGACACGTGGGTTGAACCCAGACACATGGGTTGGACCTGGACACGTAGGTCGGACCTGGACATGCAAGTTGGACTTGGACACGTGGGTCCTACCTAGACCTGGACACGTGGGTTGGACCCGGACACGTGGGTGGGACGTGGACATGTGGGTCCCGCCAGGACATTTGGGTCCCCCCTGGTCCCAGACACGTGGGTCCCCCCTGGCGCGGTGGCTCCTCCGTGGCCACGTGGGTCGGCCCTGGACCCGTGGGTCCC
>NW_009729649.1:0-238 GCF_000703405.1 Apaloderma vittatum | reverse complement strand
GACGGCAAAGAAGTAATTCTCTCTAAACTAAATGATAGTTTAGAAAGCCGACTTTGTTTTATTGGCAAAGTTGCCCAAGTTTGGATACCAGACGAAACTAGCACGCCACATAGAAAAACTGCAACATACTCATTTTGTAACTTACTAGTATAAATACGTCTGACGTGCCACTAACTCCACAATGACTGCTTGGCAATGGCGGGGGGAATCGCTGTTTGGTCGGGGGATTGAAAAATTG
>NW_009729648.1:0-12290 GCF_000703405.1 Apaloderma vittatum | reverse complement strand
AAAGAGCAACTCCACCACCTCACCCTGTTGGTCTGTCTCTCCTAGAAAGGACAGAGCCACCCATGACCACATTCCAGTCATGCAAGTTGAGAGTAACTGTATTTTTCAGTTTCACAAAGTATGTCTTGTTCTCACTCTGTTGACCCAAAATAATGCAAAAAGTGATCTGTTGACATAGAAATGTTTTGGAGGCAGGATGGGTCAACAATTTCTTGCATTGAGATAACGTACAGACACATCTGGATTTAAAGAAACTCATTGTAACTTGAGCGAAACAATCCCATGAAGTGAAACTGATAATTCTGTTACCTCTCAGCTCCCTCGGGACTGGCATGTGATGGCAAAAGGCACTTCAAGGGTCAACTGGGTGGGATTATGAGCTCAAATAACGGAGGTATAAATCTGTAGTGGGACAAGGGATACTGGGGCAAAGAAAGGCTTTAATGTTATTTACAGGTGCTGCTGCGTGAGTGCATACGTACCGTAAGGTGCTGCTGCGGCAGCGTGTGTGTATTGCACGTGATGATCAGCTCTATTCCCCAAATAAATACGATTTTCTTTAAAGGCAAAGGAAAAAAGAGCAAGAGCTCACTCTTAGAAATCTAAGAATTCTTAAAAATCTACGTGCTGTTGGCTGGGTTTCATTTAATTTTGTAATTTCCCCCCCTCAAAAAAGTGACCTGCTTTCCAGTACAGGGAGAGGGACAAAATCATTAGGACTCTTCCTCTGTTCTTAAGTATTTTATTTTTTTTTTAAAGAAACTTTGCTTTGCAAAGCAAATATTAGCAAGCTTCTGGGCTGACATTTATTTGGTATTACAGTTACATAATTATAAATATTTGCACAAGTTCCATTCCTGATGCTGGGCTGGATGAGTAAGTGGAGATAAAACGAGCTGAAACCCAAACCGATACAGAGGCTGACAATGCCCACGCTCCCGGGAACCGCGTTCTGCCGACGATCCCATCTCAGCGTTTGCCTCTGCGTTCCACTCCCAAGTGTTACAGGGCAGGGATCAACGCCCCCTTCTGCGTTTTTGTAATATTTTGCAGCTTTGGGTACTGCCAAAAATAAACGGTAAGCGCTAACGCAAACACACGGCCAGCCACGGAGATCTGCTGAAAAGAAATCCCCGCCCCGTCGTCCAGTTAATGTTCAACTGCTGGTAAATGGGTTTCTTGGCAAATGTTTATGCTGCGAACTCTCATCGGGCACTCCTGAATTATTCACCTGACATACATCAGCACTTTTGGAACCTAAGATTGCCCGTAAATCTCGGGTTTATTGCTACTCGCTCTCTCCAGACAGGGTACCCTTTTCGTTTCAACAGTACTAATGGACGAACAGGACTGTCTTGCTGATACATGAATTCCATAGCTACGTGCCTGAATTACAGATTTAAAAGAAAGGGAGTGAAAAGCTCTACGTTTACCATTTAATTGATTTTTCTGGTCGGGAAGTTATCAGCCTAGAGAGTGTTGTGCTATTGCTAACAGACAAAGAAATGGTTTGGTAACCGAAATGGCCTTTCCCTACAAACAGCCCAAGCACTGTCATTCAGATCTGCTACCAACCTGAAAAAATAACTCAGGTCTTCAGCCTAGTTCTTTTTTTCCCTTTTGTTTTGTTAGGTAGGGCATGCAAACTCGTGTTACGCTTGTTTCAAGGCAGAAGAGCCATGAGTCAGACAACGGAGCTGACTCAAAGCCGTGCCTGCAGTTTTCTCCAGCGACATGAAGAACCACTGTGAGCTGGTGCCTTCTTCTGAAAGCAGAACAAGTCACCGAGGCTGCAACTTGGGTTTTTTCAGACTAACCTGGGGACAGAGTCCCAACCTTCAAGCCTGCCTGAAGGGAGATCCGGGGGCAAACCGTAAGGAAAAACATTGCACTTGGTCCAATTCTGCTCATTTCCTAACCAAACCTCAACCCTGAGGAAACGCGTCAGTAACTCCTCAGCTCCCCAGCGGCTGTAAAAACACAGTCGTTCGCTGACTGCACTGGAAGCAGGAACACCTTCACTCTACATCTTGCTCCAGTTTTGAGTTACTACGTAAACTGCTGATTTCAGTCCGAGTAGCGGCAATACTGTTCTTAGCGTGCGTGAACGGCCATCAGCACGGCTTAAATAATTTGGCACTAATCCTGCAGACAGCGGGAGACTGAGCTTATCGGAGGGTCCGTGGTCAAGTGTGTGGAACTGCAGGATGGACCTACAGATGTAAACTAGAACACATCACAACAGAAAGTCAATTCTTTGTCTTAAGGACCGTCAAAGCAGAAGGAAAGGCAGTTGTCGGGACTGAGCTTCAGCTTGGGCTGTCTTCACGGTTTCTCCCGAGCACGGAAGACAGGGGTTGTTAATCCCTGACAAATGTGGAGTTCAGACAAGCCGCAGTGCCCAGCTACCGCCCGAGACTTATCGCCCGTTATCTTTGGACGTAGGAGAGCTGGGAGCATCCTGGAAAACCATCCAAAAACCACTCAGGAGTATTGCAGCTCAACCTGCCCTTCCGTATAAAACGTCAGAATTGTGAAAACTTAGACTAATTGAAACACATAAGGCCCTTTCACTTACAGCTATAGAACTTGAAAACTAACCCCTTAGATTAAAAGCGAACAGGCTACAGAGCATCCGTAACTCCTCAGTTATCTACCTCAGGGTTTAAAAAAACCAGAAAGACCAGAGAATGGTTTAATATTTTCTGTAGAAAGATGAACAGTATTAAAACTAGGATCTGTTAGCCCTTTCTTAAAATCTTCCTGATTCTGACGATATGTTGAATAGCTAAAAACTGGAGCAGCCCTGGCAGCAAATCAATGTCAGTGCTTTTTTGAGCAAGAGCTTCAAACGGGACAAGTGATTTGACTTTAAGTAGGTGCTTTCTGAAAAGGAGCTCCTTCAAAGTATCAAGATTGCAAAAAATCACTTGTCGCTTCTGAACACCTTTGCTTTACCTGCAAAGCTAAAACCAATCCTGCTCCTGCTCCCTCCCTCGGCAAATCCTTCTTTCAAAGCTGCTCAAGAGCATAAATGCAGAGAGGACTGCTCAACCAGAGCATAAATGCAGAGAGGACTGCTCCACCAGGACTTCAACTGCAGCTACAATGTGTGATACAGAGCTGAACCTGAAAGACAACTATAGGTACTTATGAAATCTATTTTACTTAACGACATAGGCTTTTGATCAACGGCAAAAGATTTTTCCTGATGAGTGTTTTCAGGGGATGAAAAGCAGCCGGTAACTCATGACAGGCAGAGGGAAGCAGCTGAGTACAACGTCAGGAGAGAATCACTCCGAAAGACGCCAGTTTCTTACAACCAAGAAGCTGCAACGTGCGCAGGTTTCAGCTATTCTAAGGTCTTCCTTCCCATTGCACGTTCAGATTGTATTCAAAGAGATGGTTAAAAAAAAACCAACAAACCACCAAAACAACGAACCAAACCACAGATCTACTGATGCCACTTAAGCAACAAACACTCTGGCACCGTAGTATCAAATGTATGACCAGAATTAACCCTGTTGATGCCCCTTGGGCACGCAGCAGGAGAGCGTGGCTACCTGCCAGTTCAAGGTTCCTCCAGTTCCTGCTTCCAGTGGTGCAGGTCTTGACCTGTGGAATGAAATTAAGGGACCTGAGGGCAAAAACTCAGCGATAGCCCCTCGGAAAAGGGAGTTCTCGCTGCGCAAACACTAACAAATGAAAGGCATCCTCCTTCTCCTCAAGGCTGGGTGTAAAATGACCACACTGGTCCAGTCCTGCTTGACAGCAAGTCACAGGATATCGTGCAGGCTGAGTTTGCTTTCTGTTAAAATGGCAACTTAAAAAAAAAAGAGAAATTATCAGAAAACCTGAGAGAAGGCTTCCCTACCTGGGCCTGTTCCAATACTAACCAGCACTGCATCTGCCCAAAGACAGGTGGCTGCTGTTTGGTCCCGTCATCAAAATGCTGGGTGTTCTGACTCCTGAAATATCTCTATGTAAGACATCGTCACTTCCTGATCATTGGCGAGTGCCGAGGGTTTAAAGAGACACTGTCAAGATCGTCTGTTCCAAAAGTGACCTCCTTTGCCGTCAGCCCCACGCTAAATGCTTCGGAGCTTCGGATGGGCGTCCATCTCTTCCCCACCAATCTGTCTCCCCAGCCCACATCACCGGTTTAAAAAGTCGTTTCCTCCCCTTTCGTCACTTGTAGGAAGGTTACGGGAAAGAAAACGGTGGGGACGAACGTCGAGTAAGTTTTTCAGAGGGTTTGACTTTTTTTGACTCTTGAGAATCCCTTTTTATAAAAAGAGGACACCAAAGCAAACAGGATTGTGTCTAACTTCTACAAATTGCTGGTTTCACAGGAGGAGGAGGATATGGCTACCGTGCTACTCAGCGTCAGGGTGAAGCACCATCTAAATTCCAGCGAAGGCAGGGGCATCGCCTGGCTCGTATCAGCAACCGCATCCCCAGCCTTCCGCAACGTCTTTGCTGTCCAGCTTGATGCTGTCAGTGTTCTTCTCGCTGAACACGGGGCCTCCGTGCCTCAGCATGAGCTCTGCAGCCATCTTCACAAACGCCTCCTCCACGTTGCTGGAGTCCTTCGCTGAGGTCTCTATGGCACAGATGATGTTGTCGTAGCGTTCAGCCAGGCTCTGAGCTTCTGCCAGCTGAACCTCACGAAGGTCACTTAGGTCAGACTTGTTTCCTGGAAGAAAAAGAAACGACGGAGTCATTTGTGATGATGTCAGAGAAGGTATCTGGCCAGAGGCTTTCGGGTTGCTCAGAGAAGCTGCGGACTTTCCATTCCTGAGTGAAAAGGCCAACCTGATGTCAGCCTCGCCGTGAGCAGGAGCTTGGGCTGGATGATCTCCCAAGCCCCTTCCAACCTGTATTTCTGTCGGACTCAGAGAACAGAACTCAGTAAGTGAAGAATGGTGGCTGTAGACCTTAACAGAAAAAAAATGCACTAGAAACGAACGCTAAGAAAACATTTTGTGAAAACAACAGCAGGCTGCGGGTATCTAGGGAATCTAGAAGAGTACTGATGTCACAGCGGGGCTGCAGGCCCTGAGCGCCATGGCTGGGAAGCGTAACTTCTAGCAGGGAACTGACAAACCCTGTCTGCCCCAAAGTCCTGAAATCTCCCACTTGCTGATGTTCCAGCTCATCAAAATGTGTCAGCTTAGTGTGATGGAGCTTCTCTGGGCCCTGAAAAACTTATGATCTTTATCACGAGAACAGCTTCACAGCAGCTCTGCCTCAGAACCTGGAAATCTCGGGTGCCCAGCTCTCCATTAGGTGAGGTGCAAGGGATTCAGAGCTGGCTTCTGGTACAAGCCTGTCTACTTCTTAACAGAAGTTAAGCAAAGTGAGACATTTCTCTTTTGCTAAATCAGCACTTTCTAATTAAAAAAAAGCCCAAACACTGGGAAAATTACCAATGGGATCTATCACGTACATCTTGGCTTTGAGCAAAAATAAAACTTCTAACCACCTTAATGATGGTTAACGATGATCTTAAAATCAAACTTGTAACCATCTACTGCAACAATTTACACTGTGCAGTAACCTGTATGAATGTTTTTAACTCACCGATGAGTAACTGTACGATGTTGGAACCAGCGTATTTTCTCACGTCCTCGATCCAGCGAGGGATGGACAGGAAAGAGCCTCTCTTGCTGATGTCGTAGGCCAGGATCGCCCCGTTGGCGCTGCGGTAGTAACTCTGCGTGATCGTTCGGAATCTCTCCTGGCCAGCCGTGTCCCAGATCTGCAACTAAATAAAACAAAGCCCTGGTGCTGGTTTTTTATATTATACAACGAAAACAACGCATACAGAATGCATAAAACATATAAAAGAACACATAAAGGAGATGCCAGCAGTTCTGGGTTTCAGTGAAGTCAGTCAAAGATCTAGCAGGTCTCGTCACCTGCCCTTTTCCAGGTGGCCGAAAAGACACCATGTCGGGGCAAGAAGATGTGTCGCTCTTCGCTGACACACTTTTGTTTAAATCCAGCAGCACAAAAACTCTGCATTTAGTATCAGGGTTTGAGTTCCCAGTGCTAGAAGTTCCAAAGGAAGAAGCCAAATAACTCCAGATGGACAAATCCTGCTCACGGGGGAAATTTCTTTTTAAATTCTCTTGGTTTCTAGGGTGTCTAATGTCCTGGAACATGATGGCTTACATTCCAGGAGCTTTTAATCTAAAGTTACTGTGGATGTTCTCATCCTCCATATAAACCTCTAATCCTTTCCGAATCTTTCAAGGCTCTTGGCTTCAACGTAGAGTTGCAATGAAACCAAAGAACTCCCTTTTATAAATTTTAGATTTCCTGTCCTTCTGTGGCACTGCCACTTTTCCATCCCGGAATGACAAAGGAGAGGCCACCACTTGCCTTTTTGTGCCATTCCTTACGTCCTGCATCTCCTCTTCATTGACACAGTACATAAGCAGATACTCCTGCGCCGTTTTTTTTTCAGTTTTCCTGTGTTGTGAACCTGTTATTTATTATTTCCCCTCTCTCTGAAAATTTATTTTTAAAGAGCTGACAACAACTTAACACAATACACCAGCGATACTTTATACCAAATAACGTGGGACCGTTTTTCCCTTTATTTCTTTTGCACCTTAGTGTTCTGTTTGGAACTTCTGACTCTGCTGCACGTTTGGGGAGCAGCTCTCACTTTGGAGAGGGCTCTGCTGACCAGCTCCTGTGCCAACCAAGCATATGATAAAAGCACAGCTTAAAAGGAATCAATCCCATGAAACAGTACTTCTCCGTCCTGGCAAGAGTTTTTTAGAGAAGGAGAAAGGGCTGTAATGGACTCAGAAAACCACAAAGCAGTGATAATTAAAGGAACAGATGATGATTTAAGGCAGGCCGCAGGCAATCACTAGAGACAAGGAAGCTTACGGCAGGTTTTGTACGATGTTCTCTGGACTTCAAGTCTCCCCCTAGACCCTAGTTTTAAATCTCAGTACTTCGTTAGGTCAAGTGCGCAACAAGGCGAATGACGACTGCCCAACTCTCGGGCGAGGTCTTAGGGATTCCGTGCACATAGAAGAATTATAAACTTTTTTAAATTTGAAAAATGTGATTTACCTGCCCAGTGACTGAGCAAGTCAGTCTGGCCTCGTGCTCTATACCAGATTTTGAAAACCTCTGTATAAGTACAATCTGCAGAATCATTGAGGTTGGGACGGATTTTGGAAGGTGACAAAGACAACTCCCTGTTCAACATGGGAATCAAAATGTAATTTTTCCAGGAAGAATTGCTCTGTGATCTTCCCAGGGACCAAAATGTGTCTGTAGGTGCACAGAGATAGATATATTTCAGGCAATTGTACTGAAAAAGAAACACAACAACTGTATATAAACTATCTATAAATACCAACCACAAGTAAAATTCAAACTCACCATTTTACAGTAAATGTTTTATACAGCCTCTCTGTTAAACTATATTTGCAAGTATGTAACTCTTGGCAAGAAAATACCAATTGCAAATTCTTTGAGAAGGAAGTTTTAGCCTTAGCATTTCTCATTTAAAAGCCTTTCCATCTAAGTCAGATGTTAAAACACCAGATGAACTGTCCCGGCCACAGGTTACAAAAAAACCAAATGATCGTGTATTCTCTTGTTTGTGTATCGCGTACGCAGTGCATGGCACAAAGGTCTGAATTATTTATTTCCTCAGTTTGAGTGCTTCAGCTTCATCAGCAACACGATGGCAGCCACGTCTGTCACTCGGTAACCTTTTTAAGCGATTCCTGATTTTGCAATTACTGTGGCAACAATTGTGGTGCAAGACAGACAGGGAGAAGCTGGGATCGCTGGAGAACTGTGTTAAATTCATCTGAGGATACTGAGGAAAAAAACACCTCTGAGATACGGGGTTGGTCGCAGGCCTTGGGAGGAACCACCTTGTGTGACAAATGAGGGCACGATAAAGAGCGGAGAATAAATACCCGTCGTTCAGAAGGAATAGGACAGAGCACCCTAAGGGAACAGAGACAAGGAGCCACCTCCCTCCTGCTAACGGTCTCACTACTGAGCACCCATTAACTTACAGAACCTGGTTATTTGATCTGCTTTTAGCTTTGAATATTCTGGACAGCAGAGCCCTTCGCACTGGCTGGCACCGCACAGCAAAGCGCCATCAAAATATCCACTATTAACTATAAAAAATTATACAAATATAAATTATAATAATATAAATATATATTAACCATAAAAAATATAATCTCACTATTAATTCCCGTGAGATTTTTTTTTTCTGGCTCCATATAACCACCGCAGAATCGGAGCTTTCCATAAGCACATCAGACAAAGCCTTGAACACCTTTTTGTGTTTGCTGTGTCGGCAGTTTCGGGCTGGACAGGAGGCCTGTACCAACGTGGAGATGAAAGGCATCGGCGCAAAACTGGAACAAGGAAAGTTTCATAAAAATTTATGGTGGTTTTCTGCAAGATGGTTCTGGGATGCTCGATCAGGCTTACAGAAAGCAGAGTTTCAGCTGAAGAAATACACCAAGTGTTGAGCAAAGAGCACGGAAACGAGTATGGCTTGATGTGGATTCTTCTTGTGCTGATTGTTTATCAAAGGTTAATGCTTAACAAATGGCCTCAAGAGATGTTAAATAATTTCTCCTTCCCGCACTTCCTACACTATTTATTAAGCGCTTTCCTGACTCTTCTCAGGTGCCACAGGAGTTCATGTTTCCTTCTGCTTGCGAAGCAGCATTAGGTACATCCCACAGCTGACACCTTCCTTTATAAAGACAGAAATGTCACTTTTGTGCTAGGAAGACTTCAGAATACAGCAACTCCCATAACATTTCAGGGTAGTGAAGCAGTGGATGCAAGGACTGTGCTAAAGGATTCTGAAGCAACCATGTCTAAACCCTTTCAAATGGCAAACAGTAATATCCAGTTCTGCTCCTGAAAAGACTGACCGGAACAATCTTGCAACTTAATGTACAAAGTGTCTGCCAAAAGTAGCAAAACTAACATCTGTATGTGTATAGGTATATAGGTATATACTAACATCTGTATGTATATATTTCGATTTAAAGTGATATTCATGGGCACAACAGTTAGACTAAACTGGTCCATTCGATCATTTCCCTACCAGATTTTCAGAGAATGAGGAATCCCTGTTTGCTGCAGCGTTATGAACATCAAAAGCAGTTGACAGAAACAAGAGCTACGTTCTCCTCTGGACACTGAAGAATAACGCTTCAAGGTAATAACCCATAGCTTAATTTTTATTTGTTTAGCACCGTTATTAAAGACAACAGTCAGAGGACAAGACAGTTAAAAAGTCATAATTTTATATTACTTGCAATTTGGCCAGATGATGTTACATTTTGGGCCATTCTGAAAGGAATATAGTTACAGCCATGAGGCCTGAATAAAAGCCAAGAATCTTGATCAGCATATGGGCTGAAAAAGCTTGTACATTAAAAAGGGCAATGACACATGAAGAAGTATTTGTTGTAAAAGCGACGTGCTTGTTTGCAAATGTTCTTCTCTCTTGCTGCTTTCTGAAAGATACAGCAAGGGGGAGAAAAACTCAAGGAAAAAAAATATTCAGTATATGTAAAACACTACGAAATGCCAGCATGAAGTAGACATTAAAAGTGCCCAATCAATTTATCGGTTTGCAGGAGGAAAGTCATCAAAAGAAAAGGAATTTTGTTATTACTAACCACGACTCACGGACTTTGACTCAGGAATGGCCTTGCCTATCATTATGTAAAATCTTAGTTCCACCATTTTGCAAACATCTTTTCCTCCAGTGACATAAGAGTTACAAAACAGTTTTGTTCTGTGTGCCAGATTCTTTCTATCGCTCAAGTAATTACTTTATCAGTAGGACTTTAATCACTGTGCACGAAGCCACCAACCCCAACCGTGGGCAGCTGCAGCCTGTGCTCCGGGACTGAGCCAGCTCAGACGGATGTATTTCACAGGGAGCGCCACGCCACAACTCCAACCTGTTAAACAGCATATACTGGAGTATTTTTTCAAAAAAAGAAGATGGACTGCAGACGTTTTATTACGTTTAGAGGCTGCTGCACAGCTCCAACACCTTCAGGAGCCCACAGCATCCCAGAGGCAACCGCTGCGATAATCCCACGGGACAGCACCTCAAACTGCAACTGGAGATCTTAAAAGAAAGAACAAGAACAGAAGCAGAAGGCTGGACGGCACAGACAAGCTCGCGTGTTCTTCCTCTCCAGAAGCGGTCAAATCAGGGCTAACACATATTGAGGAAACTTTTGATCCCAGCACTTTACCGGTTCATTTCTAATGAGAGCGCTTCAGTTACCAGGACTGTCCATGAATAGGTTCTTTCTCAAGCATCAACATCTCTTCAAACAGTTTAGTCAGCTTTGAAACATCAGTGTTTGAAACATCACTTGAGACACTTGAAATAATACAGCTTTAAGGTGCAAGGAAAGCCTTGAGTTCAAAGTTATTTGCAGCACCTTAACCTTTAGTATCCCAACGTGCTGCTTTTCCCTCACCCGACAACTGTGCATCAAAAGCGAGATGTAAAATCCTCAGACTCCAAATGTTTCAGAAACATGATGTAAGTGTAATGACAGCACCTGAAGTTTTAAACTGAAAGGGACACTATCACAATTAACCTCAAAATGTTTGTTTCGTGATTGCCTGATTCCTACTCAGTGATGTACCACTGCCCGTAGCCTGACTGAGGACGAAGCACTGGGGGTGCAGAGCATTCAAAAGCTCCTCGGGACTCTCTCTGTACCCACCGTTGTCCTGAAGGAACTTCTAAAGATGAAACATTATGAAAATGGGAATTTTCTCATTCCCACACCATTTGCTGTGCCTTCACACTCCTTAGGGAGATACCGCCTGGAGTGGCACAAACCCAGGAGGGAATCGGAGCAGAAGAATGACCCGGCAAGCTTCTGTACGGATCTTTTTGTAAGGTCAGGCGAATTTTATTTTAAACATGCCCTGGGCATTTTTGATTCGAGGCATCCCAATCAACAATTTATCTCAAACTCTTTTAAACAAGTGTGTCTCACATGACCGAGACGGAAGCAGTGAGAAGAACAGCGCTCGTTTACTAACGGGCCAGGATGCCAAATCGCCATAACCCACACCAAAATCAAACTGGTAAAACATGCAAGACACACGCACCCACTTGCCTCCTGCATAAGGGAGCTCATAAAAGCATAAAAAAAAGCCTTATTGTCCGCTCCCTATAGCACGGATTAGACAGACTGCTCTGAAATCTCAGTCCAGCTGGAAAAGCCTGACTGGAATTTAAACTTCACACACAACCCACACCTTAAGAGACCAAACAACAGGAAAACCACCACCACCCTCCAAGCAAATGTTTTCATATTCTAGCGTGTTCCTGACTGAGCAGCTAACAGGAACACCTAAGGTAAGGTAAATGTAAAGGTGAGGTAAACGCCTAATGTAAGGTAAATCAGACAGTGTTGGATTAACCTGCCTAAAGCAACGCTCTTCAGTTTGCGCATCCCTGATTTTTTTTCCTAAGCAGAACAAGCCAAAGAAAAATAAAGCCTCGAGAGCTTGTGTTTTCTTACTTGTTTCTCTTTTTTTGTGAAACACTTACGAATAAGTTTTGTTACAGACTGACTACTACTACCACAGGAATATTCATTTGTTCACAGGGACAAAACGAAAGGAGCGCTCCGGGGAAGTCCGGGTTATTCCTGGGCTGGTCCTGCCCTACTCCTGGAGTCCGTGGCCGAGACCCCGGCCCCGGGGGCGGACACCTCTGTCCCTCTGTGTGCCTGGCACTGAGACAGAGCCAGGATGGAGAAACCCCTCGCTCCCGGCTCAGGAGCAGAAGAGGCGCTAAGGGCGCAAACAGAAAACCCGAGTTTCCTGCCGGCCCGCTGGCCGCTGCTGTGTGCGGCAGGCATTGCCGAGCAAAACCAACGCCGGTACTCGGGGCAGAGCTCCTGGGCCCTCCTCAAACCCGGAGCCTCACGCTTCTTCCAGCTGCCCTGCGCCTCGCTCAGCCGGACGCGCCGCTCGCCGCGGTTACGTGTGAGGAGACACGAGAGGACCTTGATCCCCGCGCTGGTGAACACAACCCAAAATCGGCTAAACCAACGCCGGTACTCGGGGCAGAGCTCCTGGGCCCTCCTCAAACCCGGAGCCTCACGCTTCTTCCAGCTGCCCTGCGCCTCGCTCAGCCGGACGCGCCGCTCGCCGCGGTTACGTGTGAGGAGACACGAGAGGACCTTGATCCCCGCGCTGGTGAACACAACCCAAAATCGGCT
>NW_009729647.1:0-1519 GCF_000703405.1 Apaloderma vittatum | reverse complement strand
TATACGTCATATTTAGTATAAATTAAGTGATGACAAGAGTTTTTGCGTCTTCTGCAATGGCCGGTGTCCAGAGAGGACTCCATCTGACCTCCTGCTTTTAACCCGGATCCTGAGTTCCTGAATCCAGCTCCCTTCCATCTCCCCGCCACCGCTGAGCCTGGGGCTTCCGCCGGGGTCTGCTGGTGCCACTGGCTCTGCAGCACCAGTGGGCATTGCTGTCGGGGGGGAGTCGGGTTTGATAGCAGGCTTATATAGAATTGTATATAGTTTCTTTCTTTTTAACGTGTCACTAGTATTTCCATTAAGAGCAATTATTCACTATTATTTCCATCCACTCTTATTATTCCTTATTATTTCCATTAATAACAAAGCTGGTGAAGGGCCTAGAAAATAAATCTTATGAAGAGTGACTGCAGGAGCTGGGGCTGTTGAGTGTGAAGAAGAGTAGGCTGAGGGGAGATCTCCTCACTGTCCGCAACTGCCTGAAAGGACGTTGGAGGGAGGTTGGTGCTGGTCTCTTCTCACGGGTAATTGGTAGTAGAACTAGAGGGAATGGCCACAAGCTGCAACAGGGTAGATTTAGGCTGGATGTTAGAAAAAAATGTTCACAGGAGGAGTAGTCATGCACTGGCACAGGCTGCCCAGGGAGGTCGCTGAGTCACCTTCCCTGCAGGGGTTTCATGGACAATAAAAGTCTGTTTATTGGCCTTGGACCCAAGTGAGAGCCATTCATCAGCAGTTACTCTGTGGATATTTGCTTCATTGGCACATGAGCATTTAATGACGTTGTAGCTGGTTTTCTGTTCTACCTGACCTTGTTCAATAAGCATTTTCATGACAGACACGTTAAACACAAAGGCTGCAATTTCACAGATTGGTTGCGTATGAATAATGTTGTATTAGGATGCTCTAATGGATCGAGCTTTGTGTCCCCCGTGTTTAGTGGCTGGCCGTGCCCTAACCTGCAACATGATGGGAGCAAAGGCTGGACGTTCCGTCTTTTGCAGCCAGACACCACAGTGAGCCAGCTCGGCTCAGACTTGAATTTTGTTCTTTCAGTGAAGGATATTTTGTGTGAGAGAGCTCCGATCCCTAAGGTTAGTGCTTGTGTGGCAGGGCAATCCAGGAGAGATGCAGACCAGCACCACTTTTCCTTCCTGTTCCCTCCTCTCTGGGAGCAAAGTCTAAACATTTGCTCTTCTTGACGTGAGGCTCCAAGATGAAGCAGCTTGAATTTTGTGACTTCAGTCAAGGATATATCCTGTGAGACAGCTTCATGCTGCATGTCGCAAGGTGCACGTCGCGTGCTGCATGTCGTGTTCTGCATGTCTTTGAAGCAGATTGCTCTAGTAGATAAAGCCAAGGGGAGTGATAAAGACCTTCCCATTTCTGTTTTTTCCAGACATGCCTGGAAAAAGGCGTTCAGGGGTTTCTTTTAGCCTCTGCTGATACTCACGTTCATTTCTGTACCTGCAGGCAGAACAAGCACGATGAAGTTTAGCAGATATGAATCTTCAAA
>NW_009729646.1:0-11035 GCF_000703405.1 Apaloderma vittatum | reverse complement strand
GGCCGTTGTTCTCCTGCCTGGAAGCGCTGATGCTCAGCAGCCTCCAGGTCTCGTTGCTGTACTGCTGCTCGACGGCATTGATAAGGCATTGGACCCGCCGTGCGAACTCTTCCCGCAGGGCAGGAGGCATCCGCTGGACCACGGCCTCTCTGTCCAGCCCACGCCAGCACAGGGCTTGCAGGATCAGCTTTTCTGCAGCCATTGACTGCCACTACTGCTCCTCGCACACCGCCACCTTCTGTCTGATTTACAGCCCGTGTTAAACTCTTGTTTCCTCTTGCCCCCGGAGTAGCACTCCTCCACCGAGCTTTGCACACAAAGAAGTTTAATCTCTTTTTAACAAGAAATCAGATTATGTTGGAGGATTTTGATCACTCCGGGCAATATGTCCATGGTCTTACTGAAAAACAGAATTAGCATATGTCAGCTGTAAATGCATAGAGACTAATTCAGTAACTGAGGGATATAATTCAGTAATAGTCATGAAGATTGCTAAAACATAGTTTTAACCTCCTTATGTAAGAGTATGGCTGCCTCCTTTCAGGAGACCAATTAGGCAGAATGCAAAGGTGCACATGTGCACATCAAGAATAATGAGGAGGAGGCATACTTTAATGGCACCTGAAGGTTAAATCCAGACAAAAGACTCTGAAGCCAAAAGCAATGACTCTAGAGTTGTGTTGGACAAAGTAAAACTGAGTTCCTGATAACCTGCAATAAGCTTGCTTTCGTTTGGAGATGTAGGAACTATGTAGCAAAATGCATCTGTATCACATGATGAACTTCACTCATGTACCACGCACAGAACCTCTCCTAGAGTAATCTGGTGCAGCCTACCAGCTCCCTGCACATTGATGCGTTACACCACAACTCTCCATTGAATTGCAGGGAACTCCTTCCTGATGACTCATCTGTTCACTTCTTGCTTTCGTTTGGAGATGTAGGAACTATGTAGCAAAATGCATCTGTATCACATGATGAACTTCACTCATGTACCACGCACAGAACCTCTCCTAGAGTAATCTGGTGCAGCCTACCAGCTCCCTGCACATTGATGCGTTACACCACAACTCTCCATTGAATTGCAGGGAACTCCTTCCTGATGACTCATCTGTTCACTTTTGTCTAATTTTTTTTTTTTTGGCAAGATGATTAGTTTTCACTTGAAAAGTGCTTCAGGACACAACTTACCTTTAGCTACTTTCAAATTCTGGGTGCCAGGCACCTCCAAACCCTCCAGGCAACTACTTGACCATAACAACACATCACTGAAAGAGGAAAACCTACCCATACTTCCAAGCAAAAACATTTTTTTTAATCCAAGTACTGTAAATATTCTTGAAAAATTTTGGATGTACAGGAACAGCATAGGAAAAACACAAACAGCAGTAAAAAGGCATTTTAGAAGGTGGCCACACAAAGCAATGATGCCTACTCCAACTGTTTTTTAAAACTTAACTTGTATGTGCCAAGATTCAGTAAGAAGCTTGCAATATCAAATAAATCACACAGTTATTACATAGTATTTCAAGTGTGTATCTATTGTCCTGGTCTGAGCGAAACAGAACAAATTCTGCTTGGTGGTTTTATGATTTTATGTTACAGTGTCTGCTTCTAAAAGTGACAGCACTTGATGTTTACAGTTGCTGCCAGGGATTGGGATGCAGAAAGGTTCTTGCTTATACTCACTCCTATAGTAATCAAGGTCATCACTAAATCTTGTGCCCCATGTTGGGGTGCTGTCAAGTGAAAGAGTCATAAGCAAAAGGTCACACCTGTGGGGAGGAGTGAGCAGGAGAGGAGACCTAAATCTGACCAATGAAGTATTCTTTTCTGTTCCATATATGTCATATTCAGCATACAGCTGAGGGATCACAAACGTTAAGCCGTCTTCTTCGACAGCTGGCATCTTGTGGGATACTTAGAGGATAATGGACATGTTTTGAACAATCCAGATGACCTGGTTTTAGACAAGTTTTAGGCCTCGCTTGACAAGAGTTTGTGAAGGACGTTGTGAAGGTCACTTGCAGTGGGAAATATGCTGAAGCAACCACAAACAACGAGCTGTGACTGGTGTATGTGACTGAAAACAGAAGCAAACCCAAGATGCAGGTGGGGAGAAACAGGAGCATCATCAGCAGTGAAGAGTGAATCAGCAAAAGGAAAACAGCACGTGAACAGCAGCATGGACTGCGTGTGCTTGTTGTTAATAGCCACTCAATAGAGAGCACTTAGAAAACAAGGATGTTGTGAACTGTGTATTAGTCAGGTGTGTGTGTTAATAAAGCGGTATTTGCTTGATCATACTGATCGTCAGCAGTATCTGTGACTTCCGCGTCAACAGCATCTGAGGAAGACAACTCCATCTGTTCTTCTGCCTTTGATCCTGATCCAGATTTGTGAGTTTATGAATCCAGCTCCTGCATCTGGTTCCCATCTGTCACTGGCACTTTCCCAGTGCCTACCTGCCCTGCAGTGTTGATGGTAACTCACCAGGGAGTTCTGTTATTGGTTTTGCAATTTGTATATATTTAATTATTTTCTTATTAGTATTATTATTATGGTTTCATTACAGCTGTTTTAGCTTTCCAATCAATACATGTCTCTCTTCCTTATTTCCTTCCCCTTCTGGAAAGGGAGGGATTAACAGAGAGCACCTGTCATTCCTTTAGCAGCCAGACTAGCCCTAACCCTTGACACACATCATTAGACAACACTAATTGGACGCACCTTTCTAGCTCATCCCATATTAACCTTGTATTTGTGAAAAGATGCAGTAGGTGTCAGTCACTCCCAGCATCTGTGGTTATATACTTTCAATTCCACTCTAATAGGAACAGATTTCTGAATACTACTGCCTGCATGGCTAATATGCTGAGCAAAGAGCCAGTAACCTCAGCGTCTTCCTGCAACTTGACGTTTTTCCAGTGACCTAAAAGCACAGGTAATTATGAACAGCAGTGGACTCACCCACTTCATGATATACAGCAATAGAAGTGACAATCAAGTGTAGATTAATTGTAATATGTTAAAATTGTAATTGTTGATTAAGTGTAAATTAATTGTAGATTAATTGTAATATGTTAAAATACAAGTTGACTGCTTAAGTAATTATTACAAGTTTTTTGAAGAATGCTGCTCCCCACACACATACAAATAAAACAGTCAGACCACATTCATATATTAATTTTTATTTTTCCCACACAATATTCACAGGGTCTGCTTTTTATCTTATTCAAACTAAACTTTTTTTCTTCCCCCAAAACTAAAACAAGAAGCAACATTTCAGAACATGAAAAGAAGTTCTGTAAACATAAAACATCCAAGGAATAGATGAAGCCCAGGGCCTTTAGCAGTTAAAAAGTTATATCCCCTTTTAACGCAGGGCATTTACTTGTGTATCACACCACTACCCAAACTGTTCTTTTCATATATTAAAAAGATGCAGCTTTAACCAAAAGTCACAATGCATTTCTTCACCCATTGCGTGTCTGCAAGTGTTTCATTATACCTTATTCAGTCACATACCTTAAAAATTATATACAGTTATGTTTAAACATGTGTCTTTGTGCCATGTTTTTAATAACACAAAAATAAAGGCATTTTTCAGCTATTGCCGCATATTATGCAGCAGGATACCAGAGGATCGGTTCAGATACTTAACTTTGATGAAAAAGTCAAGTCCACTAAACCTCCGCAGTGGGAGTAATATTGAGCTTAACAGTCCCACTTCACACATTCAAACATTACGAAAGAGTAGAGATCTGCACATGATGGCCAATCTTTACGTGTTTTACTTCACTGTTTGCCAATTTTGACAGCACACAGGACAACTCAGTGAAAAAAACCCAACGTGTCTCAACCTTTAAAACAAATGCTTTTGTTGTGCTTAAAGCTACAGAAGTGATATTTGAACTACAGAAGGTAATAGTGAACATTATTTAAATTAAACCACGCTTTTTGTCGGACACTTGCACCCAAGGAGTACCACTTGCTTCATTACTGTGTGCAATGCAGCACAAAAAGTACTGAGCATCAGTTGCTGAAACACAAGAATAAAGCATATAGGTACAATCAAGAATGCTTTGTGCAGGCACAGATTTGTATCATAAGAACAAAGTACTACTTTTTTGTTTTCTGATCTTTGTAAGTGACTAATTCTGGGAAGCTTGCATCCCAAAATGCAACTGGAGTATTTAAAATTCAGTACAGGATAGAAAATCATTACACATAATCCTGAATTTTACAGACATTAATCTTTTTAATACCCCTGCGACATTTTAAATAATTCTTGAACTGTTTTGGTGTTTTTGATCGGTTTCTCAGAGAGCAGTCGTTCAGCTGACAATAGAAAGTAGGAGCACTTTTGGTTATTTTTTTCAGTCGCCACAAGATTTTAAAATCAGGTCATCTTAGATCAATTCTTCAGACTGCTCCAGTGTCACCTGTGCATGCTATTTCAAATTTTTGCTACAAAGAATACAGGCAATTAATCGGAGTTTAGCATTCTTTCTCTCCTTGCTGAGAACTTGTTCAAGAAGGATCTTCCAAATTAGCCAGTAATATCACAAACTTTTTCACCTCAGTTTAGCTTGTATGCATTTAGGAATTGGACAGTCTTATTCCTCCAGAGTCATTTGATGAATTTTTTTTGCCTTATTATGACCAGCTCATTCAAGCTGCTTGTATGTACAAACATTTACTACCTTCACATCCAAATAAAACAAGAGTTTACAGTACATAAGCTACTAAAGACAGAAGCAGTGGAAATGCAAATGCAATTATAACTATCAAAAAGGTAACGTGAAATATTTAAAACATTTCTTGACCACTAGCAAAAAAGAGTGGCAATTAGATGCACAAGGCCATCATGCATCAGTGCACCAGACAGAGGAAAGTAAAATTTACAGCACTTGTGCAATGCGGTATTAGTATCAAATTGGCCTCTTAACAGGAAAACAATGTCATAAAAGTTTTTTATCTGCCTAACACGTAATGTAATCTCATCCAGTGCTGGCGCTGTGCTGCTTAACAAACCAAGCTACTTCTGACCTTGAATTCAAAAAGCAGCAGCAGCATATACGAGTAAAGAAACTACAATTTTCGTGACAAAGTTGCAATATTCCCTATTTTATTGCATGTTTCTTAAATAAACTTGGGGGATTTGGATTTCTGAATACAGAAAATGGATTTCCTGAGTAGTCTCATCCTACAATTTGTACAGTAAAACACTGTGAAAGTTGAAATGCATTTATTCTAATAGAGAAGAGCGTATGCTTAAGCAAATATACACAAGTGTAAAATTTAGCAAGTTTTGAAAATGAAGACTTAACAGGCTGATGGAGAAATTGCACCATGGTATAGTGTCAAGCTTGCAAAGTTTTACAGACAAGCAAGGGGTAGCACTGCAGGGTTCTTTAACAGCAAACCAGAACAGTGCACTACAGTTAATTGTTGTTTTATAATCCAGTACATTCAGCCTGAAAACTAAAATCGAATCGAATTTTCATAAATATTGTCTCTTGTATGAGACAATATACTGCTGGGTTATTTTCAAGTGTTATACCGCAAACAGGTCATCTTACTGGTAAAGATCAGTCTCAGTATGGTTTAAAACCAGTAGAAATAAAGAGAGGCTGGTCACTGCTGGATATTTAAAACATAAACCAGAAAACAAAGTATTTTTAAAATATTTCAGATCATGTGTCCCTTTCGCAACTTTTTGGGTCCATTTTGTGATTTTTGAGGGATGAAATATACACATTTGAGTATTGCATATATTCAGGTCCTTTGTACCTACAATTAACTGGAGAATAGTTAAATTTTTACAGCTGAGTAGCACACAACGACCTGAAGCATTTACCACTACCAGTTATGATCCAACACGGGTTGTTGTGGTTCTTTTATCCGAGAAGAAGCTTTTCAGGAGAAATACCTGCCCGATACTAACAACAAGAAGAATGATTGCTTCCCCTATTGACCAGTAGGCCACCCTCGTGTTCAAATCCTCCGCTCTGCTGCGTCCCTGTGCCTCCCTCAAGCGGAAGTGAGTCTGATAATCGATGACAGACTTCAAAGCTTCATGAATTGAAACACATGCAGATTCCATCTAGAGAAGCAAACAAATACACACCACTGAATTAAGAACTCTTCTAGAGCTTTTTCTGCCAAGTTTTGTGCTTCGGTATTAAAAATTAGGATTCATGTAACTTTGCAAGCTAAGTATTACGTCAGTCTATTGTCAGACCCCAATACTGTAAATACAGTAAAATTCAACTTACATTGGTCAAACTCTACACACAGGAACGTGATACTTACATACAGAAGTGTGTAAAACTGTAGATCTAATAAAAAGCAAAGTGCTTTGAGAACAATTAAAGGAATCTGAAATTCATGAACATTTGTGTTTACAATGAACATTAAAAACACTTTCAAAATGCCAGTGATCCCGCACTTCTTAATCCCACAAATATCAGAAAAACAAGAAGTTGCTTACAACATTAAGATGCACACAGCATACATTAAACACTTCTGTTTCACAAGTACAACATTCTTCATTGCATAATTCTCACTCAAGTTGTAAAACATCCTAAAATCTACATTACTGAATTCAGTACGTTCTTCTGGCATGAGACCCTTCTCTAAGTCATGTGTGGAAAAAGTGGTTAAGGAAAAGTCTGTTACCTTTCAATGTTCCTGAATACTCCACAAAATAATCATAACAAACACTTAAATCAATGAACTTCATTGTAATTTTTCGTTTTTTAAAAGAACTATTACCAGTTTACCAAGCCCTATATAACTTTTCACAGGAACTTCTTCCACTTCCAGCTTATCTTCTGTAACTGAAAGTCAGTACTCCCTCACTGTGTTTTTGATTATCAAGAGATTAATCAATATATCTTTAAAATACTTCATTTGTAGTCATAATTTGTTTTTCTGCTTTGCAGCTTAAAATTACTTTTTCCCGAAGACCAAACAGCAGAAACTATTGTAAAAGGCAATGTTTAACACCCTGATAGCCTCACTGTCAGTTACTTGTATCTGTGACTAACCATCTTTTCAAACTAATGATTTTCAAGATGTGTCTGAACAAGTTCAAACCAAGCTCTGCCATTGGTTGCGCTGACAAATTATAGCTCTCCTAGCCTGCACAAAGGATTTAAACATGAGGTCACTCTGGTTTTAGAGATTTACCTTCTACTGCCTGTGTGAAAGGCTGCCCTAATTCAGCCACGCTAAAAGCATCAAGAAAACTGCAACTTCTTCCCAAAGATGTGTTGTACTCTGAAAATTAACTTGCCCTTTCCCAACTACCTTTAGTTGCATTGTGTGTGCTACAACCCAGTGATAAATTATTTTCTTGTCTCCTTCCACACCCTGCAAGGGGCTGCAGAGATGCCATACCGAGGAACTGCATGTTCTGCATTCTGAAAATCCCTCTGCTGATGCCAAGAAAGCAGAAGAAAAACCAGACGCAACAGAACATGCAGACTGAACATCATGAAGACTAAAGCAAGGCAAAGAGATGGGAAGATACAGAAGCAAGAATCAGAACACAAAATAAAGCAGATAGAAGAGTGGTAATAAGAAACAGGCAAGAGCTGTAGTTGAATTCACAGCAAGTCATCACTCATAACACATCTCAGCCTCTGCAGACTTACGTGAGGCAAATTAAATGATACTGGCATTTGGGAAGCAGTATTTATACTGTTCAGACCAGACTAGCAAAATAGCAACCACGTCCTGCATCATTTAATGGTTGATTGATGAAAGGTTTGGTGATGGTTATAATGTAAGGACATGAGTGAGAATTCAAGGAGCAAGTGTTCTAAGGTACGTGTTGACAGATTTAGCTCAGGAAGGGGTGCTGCAAAATTGCAAAATCCAAAAAAAATACTAATGAACTGTCATTTTACAATGTCTTGCAAAGGACAAATATCTAGACGCCAGCCAAATACAGCTGATTTTGTTAATCTGTTTATTTTCATAAATTTTTCTTTCCATTTAAAAAATAGTAGTTACATGAGAGGTCACCGTAAGTCCTCCCGTCACAGAAGACTACCGTTTTAAATATAAAATCAATTCTCAAAGTTTCTCCAAAGTTTGGAAATTTTTAAACCCCTGATCCACCAATATTTACAGTTTGTGAAATCCACACTTCAAGAGCCATACAACCATGGCATTAAAATTGAAACAAAAACCAGTGGCCTAGAGTTTAAGTTACTACACTAATTTTCTCTTAAGCATTTGGCAATTCCTTCTCAGCTCTGTTGTGTGTTCTATAAATCCTATCTGCAGCAAGCTTATTTGTAGTAATTCAGTTTACTTTAAAAGCTCCCATCCACTGATTCTCAAAAATGCTATAGGTATCTAATGCAGCTGAACTTGAAAAAAACTTACTTGGGTAAGTGCAGTTACTCTGTTCTCACTAGGAAACAGTGGTGGATCTTCTCCAACCTGGAAATCAAAGTACACCGTTTTGTGTGTGAAAGTAGAGAATTCATTGCTGAAGCAGAATTTGTATGTTCCATTTCTGGATGCAGTAAATGTGAAGCTATCGTATTGTTTCTTCATCTCTTTGTACAATACAAGGCCATCAGGATCTTCCAACCGACAATCAACGTCATAATGACCTCCAGTGATCACCTGAAAAAAAAACAAACCACGAGAGATTGTCTTTTTAACAGAATATTTATAGTTTTCTGCTAAGAAGTATGATTTGTCAAGTGGCACTGCACTGTTAGCTTTAAAAAAGTCTTAAAATATAGTTTATTAATGTGAAAATCTTTCATAGCAAGTCTGCAGAACTAGTTTCTTAGGGAAGGCACACAGAACATTATTCAAACTACTTTAGATTCAACATATGGAATCCCAGCTGTATTTTCGAATGGTTTATGAGAACAGTTCCAGTTACTTTGCTACAAATAATTGTAGAACAGCAAAGACTAGAGTAGATGAAACCTGAGGGGGCAGCAAAGATTACCGCTACGAATCAACCATTTGCTGTACCCACAAGTCCACCATGGAAACAATTCTGCTGGCTGAGATGGAAAATGTGCAGCAAGGCAGCTCTTTTCTGTAAGGCCAAAAGAACTACTAGATCAGCTCAAGCCACTTTGGGCCGCAGGAATGGGGTCTGACCAGTAGAACAGGTATTTCAACCTGGGTTCTCTTCAGGAGTGCTCCTGAACAATGCAGTGTTTGGGAGGCAGGACTGCTGCCTTCTTCCAGCCGCAGCACCTCTTCCCAAAATCAGTACATCCAGATAATGCCCACAAGCGATTCGGAACTTCACATGATTGTCTCAAGGTTTTTGTCAGGCTTTAACTGCTGCTGGTTACAGCACACCGCTCTGTAGACTAGCTATCCCACCTCTAGAGAAAGACTAATCAGTAGCTTCAGTATTCACAGCTTGGTGTTCTGATGACTCTTAGACCAGTAAGTTTACAGTTAATCTTGGCTCTGAACTTTTTGATTTTAAGAAAAAGCATGCTGAAGGAGGAAGATAACTATATCTAAAAGCATAAGTACAGAAATCACTGAAATATTTTCGTATCTCAGTATATGCACTTCAGTTTACATAGTACTATTTAAACTCATATCAGTTTATCTAGGTGGGTTATTTACATTGTAATGTTAATGGTACGAGGCATCTGAACAGCAGCTGCTGAGCAAACAGGAAGTTTTAAAATATTCAGTTGGCAAGCAATATCTTCATAGTTTTTTAAAAATGTGATGACAGGATACAGTAAGAAAAAAAAATGCATTTGTGGATGCCTGGATCTCTGGATGTCTCTCCCTGGACATCTGCCTCTAGTTTTGTTTTTCATACAGAAGTGCTTACCTGGTTGGAAAGAAAAGCAAAAACGCTTTTGAAAAGATGGTTCGTTTTTGAAGTACGATCTCAAATTTGACAGAGGTGTGCTTTTTACCAATTACAAGAAAGTCATTCTTTTTCAGTTATATTACACACCCTGGAAGAGCCAGTTAATGTACAGACATTAAAAAAAAATTGCCAGATCTTTCAAGTTCCTCCAGGATTACTTTTCACAGAGCTTGCTTGAGTCTCCTCTCGGCTCTGAATACACACTACACTGCCAAAGGACACGCAGACAGCACTTCAGTTTGCCAGCAGCTGGTCAAATCCAGACTCTCCTTTTAACAATGCTACTCCTGTTCTGATTACTGACAAAAGTGACAGCAGCAGGCTTATCTCTCCATCAACCTCCACTTTAAAACAGGAGTGAAAGTACTGCACAGAAAAGACCACACCAAAAATAACTGGCAGAGATAAGAAACATTTGTGTAGCAAAAAAAAGATATCCAAGAACTAGAACATTTGGGACAGAGTAACAAGGCCCAATACTTAGCAGCAACATTCCTCAAAATGCTACAGATGGGACAGCAGCCGGGAATGAAAAAGCACACATGACTTCAGTAGCAAAGCTGCACTATAGAAGCACATAGCCCCTTAAAAAGCCCCCAAAGGTAACTCTGATTCCTATTGTGAAGGATGATTTCTCTCCCATTCTGCTGCTGTGCTGTCAGTGACCTCACCAGCTGAGGTGACAGGCTGACACTACTGACACACTCAGAGGCACCAAAACTGTCAGAGTGTTGTCCTCTACACATCTCACAGCTGAACGCTGTGCTCCATTGTGATGGCTGCAAGTTTAAACTGCTAGAAACAGGGACAAGTGAGAAAAACTGTGCAGCCTCACTTAACACTTGCATTTTAACCACAGCCTTCAATAAGATGTCAGCTGCCCACAACTTCTATTTTTCTGTAAGGCTGTCTCACTATATGCCCGGGACACTCTGTTGGTAGTGTACACCTCCACCATCGCCGTCTTACTCTTTGCTACATGACCCCAAACTGAACCATACTCTGAAATTAGAGAGTTAGCTCCACGAACCACTGAGACGTTACATTTGCAGCACCCTGCGGGGAGTATTCCCACGCTGTTCACCATTGCCAGTGTCCAGGGCCAACTTCACAGGTCTGGCTCAGCTCTGGACCGAGCCCGCCCCG
>NW_009729645.1:0-3870 GCF_000703405.1 Apaloderma vittatum | reverse complement strand
GATGGGATGGGATGGGATGAGATAACTGTACCATGATCAGATCCTGGCAGAAACATCCAGGTCTGTGTCTCCAGCATGCAATACCTCAAGCTCTGCACAGGAATGAATTTCTGTGAGGGGATCCCAGCTACATCTGCTCCCACCTCCTTGTGTGGGAGCAGCCATGGCATATTCCTCTGGTGCATTTCTTAGAAAAACTGCTGGTACTTAGCCAGGTTCGCTGACAGCTGCAAGTGGGGAGGAGGTTTGGGGTACTTTGTTCTGCATGTGGTTGTGACACCAGCAGAGTTGTCTTTAAAGGGCAGAATGGCTGAGCGGGATGGCCTGATGGTCATTGTGCAGCTCAAAGTTAAAGTTAAGAGTGAGGTGGCTGACTTAGGCGGGAGGGAGGAGAAGCAGACCGTGACTGTGTGCCCGCAGCCGCCAGGAGAGCTCTGGCAATCAAAGCAGCAAGGTCAGATGAGAGAGAGATCTTTTGTAGCTGAAAACTCTTATATCTGATCCTGAACACTGCAGCTTACTAATATCTGAGCAGTGGTGCTATATGTAGGTGTGAGGCAGACAGATAGGTACATTTGATACATTATTCCTATTTGCAAAGGTTCAATAAAAAATGTGTGGGCTGTTGCAAATTATTTCTACCATCCTTCTTGCAATGAAGTTAACAGCTGACTGCGTTCAAATGCATCAGTTGTATAAATTCATAGGGCATTTTCATGTTTCAATCTAGTTACGTATTTCTAGTTGACCAAACATGTTCAAATTACCATTAACTGCAATCCTATCACTTGGTTCACTGAGCAGAAAGGCAATATCTGAGTTTTAACCATTGCAAAACCGCAGCTGGAGGCAGAGGGAGAGGAGGCGGCGAGGGGAACGAGGGAGGGAGGGGGAGCATAGGGTGAGGCAGGAGGGGGCCTGCGTGGTGATGCGGGAAGATGTGCGGGTGTTGGTGACGGTGACAACAGCAGAGGTGAGCCACAGCTGATGGGGCTGACTCTCCTGGTGTAGAAAGCGTAAGCAGCCAGGAAATGGGCAGTGGTGACAAGCCCCGGTAACAGCGCTGGCTGTTGTACATGTCGGCCAGGACTCTTGAAAAGCTGGAGTAATATGAAATAAATCAAGGAAACATTCCAGATTGCTGCGAACTCCCCAAATTGCACTGCTGACTTTTAACACCCCATCTGACAGCTGGTGCTAAAAAATTAATTTAATGCAGGCGATGACCAAACACGCGTCTGGAGTGCGGCGGCAGCTGGACGTGGCCGTCTCAGCCCGTCCTGGTGGGCAGGCACGGTCCGGCACGGGCAGGGCAAGGTGATGCTCACGGGGCAGGTTGGAGCTGAAGCCGGCAGGGTCAGGCCAGCCCCCGGAGGGTGCCAGGGAGGTTGGAAGAGCAGGAGCAAGCTGATGAGCCCTGAACAAAAGCTGCACGATTTAACTCCAGGTCAGCTGGAAGGCTTCCTGCTACCTGGCCAAGGCTCTGCAGTATAAAAGACCTTAATCAGAAAGTATTTCATCTTGTTAATATTCTCCTGTATATTTTCTGGCAACTGGCTAAGACGCAATATTATGGTTATTTTGGGAAGCTCTTCTCCCGTTTGCTTTATCCGTCCCAGGAGACGTCTGTCTTTCATTGTGGGGACCATAATCAGATTCTTCATGTGTTAGTAATTACCTGGGAAGAAGCTATAAATATAATGAACATGCCAATGCCTCCTAAAGGTACCAGTAGTTACTTTCAGAGAAATTAATTATCTGTGAAAATCAGATCAAATAAATAATGCTATCCTGGATTATCTGATATAACTCATAATTTCAGACACCACGGAGGACCACTAGATCATCCACTCTCACCTCACGTATAACGTGGGCCATCAAACATCTGTGTGTCTGTGGAGCCACGTCTCTCGTGTGCTCGGCTGAAGCGTGTCTGGTGTTTGGGCTCCTCTTCCAGCCAGGGAGAGCAAAACCCCTTCCCTGGGCAGAACATTCGAGTGGTGTAAGGACATCCATTGCTTTTCTGCCTGCTGGGAACATTTCCCCTAATCCTCCTTCCATCTGTCACCCTCTTTGGCAGACGCCGCCCAGGAGCGGAGCAGAGCCGCCGGCTGCGGCTGCAGGGGAGCATCAAAGCCCAGAGAACTGAGGGGAAAAGCCACGCGGGGTGGGCTTCACTCTGGGTCTAGTTCCTGGTTCTCACCTTTCAAGAAAGGGGGAAAAAGGGCCTAGGTGCTTTCCTTTTAATTAGTGCCTAGTCTCTGTTGCAACTTGACATCTTCATTTAATTTTGTTTGCAGTATACATGTAGAGGAGAATGATAATGTAATATAGTAATGATCATTCCTGAGACAGTCACTTATTCAAAATATTACTCCTGTTTAATCAGTGCAGTCGAGTGATTTATTGACTTGCATAACCAATCTTGCCTGGCGTTTCACTGTAATTAAAACAACGACATTCCCAGAGTCCATCTGCATGTAATAAATTGTGAAAAACCATGTCAGGGCGACATTAATACTGATGATTTGCAGACGTGCCAGGCGAGAGCCCCGGGTGGGGACTTGTCCCCTCCTGCTGCCGAGGGCGCACGGTCGGGCAGGAGCTGGAGCTCAGGAACGGGGACAAACCTGGACCCTTCGGTCAGGTCCAGCTGGCCCAGAGAAAGCGCGTTCAGGGCTTTGTCCGTGGGGAGGTAAGGCTACAGGTTTATCACATGGAGTCGCCTGATGCCTTCTCGATCTGTGGCGGGAGCGCGGTGCGAGGAGGAGCTCGGTGACGCTCGGTCTGGAGCAGATCCCTAAACTGGGCAGCGCCTGAGAAACCCAAGTGAGCCGCTCGCTCCGTTCCAGGCCTTGGCAGGAGTCGGCATTCGCAGCCTCAGAGGCAGAAGGCGACGGTGACACACGCGTTAGAAATGCCACGAGTAAATGTGATTGTGCTGGCTGAGCTGAGGGGCGCGAAGGCGAAGGCTGCGCTCTGTCCCCGTTCCCTTTCCTCATGGACGCCTGCCCGAGTGCTCCCGACGGCTCCCCAGGACTCACCGCATCGGGTCACCCCGGACCTGTGGATAATGTCACTTCTGCTAGCGCTTGTGAAAGTCAGTTTCTTCTTCTTGAGTCAAATTCCTACAACAAAAACTCAGAAGTATTCTAAAAAAACCGTATTGGAAGATGTCAACTTGTCGTCAAGAAAAGAACAACTGTCAAAACCCAAAGATTTACTGCCAAAACCCACTGAAAACTGTTGGCTGAAAACCGCAGAGAGAGAGAAGCCGGTCCAAAAGAGTCAGTTTGGGTGTTGTCAGCCTTTTTTTGACAAAAATTCTAAATATTTTGAAGAAAGGGGACAGCTTCCAGGAATTTCTGTGTTCTGCAGCTCTGTTTTCTGTGAGCTCTGACCCTGGGAGGATGCTCAGAGCTGGTACCCAGCATCAGCCGTGCCTGCACCTCGCTCCCGGCCGGGCAGAGGGGGACAAGGGAGGTAAAGGGGTTCCTGCTGTGGAAATGGAAAGCCAAAAGCATCTTCCTGCAGCAAAGCCAGCAGCCCGCGGCAGTCAGCTGGGAGAGGGCTGGGGCGAGGCGGGCAAAGGGCAGGTGCTGCAGGCAGAGAAAATCAGCCGGATGACACACACTCTCCCTCCAGGCTCTCAGCCGTGTGGTGAAGCGTTGTGATGCACTAAAATACCAAGAAACGACTGATCACCCCCTGGCCTTTGCTGCTTCCCGCTGGGCTTGTTGAGCTGTAGCGGTGTGAGAGCGGCTTGTTGCATGGCAAGATCTTCATATCCAGCACAAACCAAGCCATGACAGCACAGCCCCGATGGAGGGGTGTCCCGCGGCCGAAACGGCGACGCTGCCCTTGGGAGGC
>NW_009729644.1:12894-17174 GCF_000703405.1 Apaloderma vittatum | reverse complement strand
TATGAATTTATAAATATAATATAGCTCCTGAAATTCTAAGAATTGTATCTTGAGTCTTAAGATACAGCATCAATACAGATACAATATCTGTATATATATCAATACAGATACAGTATCTGTATATATATCATTAAAGCTGCTGTCATGTTTTATGCAATGTCAATAATTTCTATGAATAATAGCCTTTTACTATCTTCTTATTCTTTTTCTTCTCACATTTCCTCTCCTGTGAGTTTACTTGTCAGTCTCCATATTATTGTGCCTATCACTGTCTAGATTTCACTGTGATAAAAACTTTCCCCACATCAACACTTCTGATTTTTTCATTTCTACAAGTTCTTGTTCTGTGGCTTCCAAAAATCCCCAATGTCTACAATTGGTACTTGCAGTAAAATGCAGTTCTACATTTCTCCACACCCTCAAATCAATTCAAGACCACAATCCTATTCTGTTGAATTGTCTGCTAGGTATTAAAATTAAAATGATTCTATGATTCTGTGATGAAAATCTTCATGAGACTAGAGATTTATGTGCTTGGCATAAACCTGGAAGATGAGTCAGGCTTTTGCTTTACTATGGCTCCCACATATGGCGGTGAACAAGTCAAACGTTGTCATATCCTTTAAAAGATACAGAGACACGTTGCTTAGTCTTGGAAATGCTTAAGTCTTCATAGTGGTAACATCATCAGCAAATTGACATCTGCTGAAATAATTTCTAACCCACTACTTATCTAACAAGTTTGTGAGAGCTCAAACTAAGTCAAAGATAAAATAACCTAAAGACAGATTTTGAGACTAGATATCAGTCCCACAACAAGGCACAGCACACATCAAATCCAGGCGCTTTATATGTAATTTATATACTCTTGCTCAAGACAAATTATTATAATCTGCAGCACTGATTTCATGAAAAGAAAATTTAAAAGCATAGGTAATCTGGACAAACATCAAACAGATATTGAGTCTGAGACAAGAGACAGCTTTCTCAGAGGGTACTGGGATGAGTAAGCAATTTGGCAAGATTGATTCAAGGATCCTTAGAGAAAGTACTTTCTTCCTTGTTTTTTTTCCTTCCTAAAGGAAAGGCTTCGAGAAGCAAGACACCCGAGACGGACACAACCACAGTATGGGGGTATCATCAAAGCTGCACACAGAAACAACCAGCTGTGCAGTGATCCCCCCTCCACTCCTGCCTCTGTCAGATGCCCAGTCTCTCCAAGACACCACAGCATTGCCAGATCCTGTGCCTTGGCATCCGTTCTTTTTTTTTTTTCACAATTTCAGAAATTAGCCCAGGCTTACAAATTACTTACTGATGTCTCCATCATCCTGCCATTGTGAATATGTCTCTTACCTTTGAAACAGCTCTCTACCTGTGTGACAAAATGCATGCTGCCGTCCGAGAATCCATCTATGCATATGAGTCTGTTGGTTGGTATGTAATTGAATGATTTTAATTTTTCACAAAAACCTGTCGGTATGAATTCCCTGTATTGATTACAGATTGTAAGAGAAACAACATACGACATAAAATAATATTGCACCACTGTTAGTGTCTTCTTTGTCATGGTCTCCCTTTCTCGTACAAGCCTTTATACTGAGTGCTGTCCAGTGTCCCTCCTGGTTTGTGAGGCCAATGAACAGAAGCAACTCCATTTGTCAAATTATTTTTATAAGGAGTTTTGCTGCAGAAGTTGCAATATTTTTTCAAGCATTTTTTGTGTTAGTAGTATGAAAGCTGCCATTACCAAACTTATTAACAGAAAATAATTGCTGAAAGCTGATTTACTAGAATCTTTATTTAATTGCAGTATCTTGTTGCATATAGATGGCACTGTCTTTTCTTGAGAGAGAAAGCTCTAGAGCTAACTCTGAAGAAAGGTCATACCTAATGAGCCTGGACCTTTGCCACATTGCTGCCTAAGATTTCTTCATTAAAAAACAAGAAGTAGCAGAAATATTTCTCTTTTAAGAGCAGGGCAATAAGTTATCACAGTAGTTATGGCTGGCTTATCTTACCTGGTTCTTTGCTCTTGACTCAATAGGACTTCAAACATCTCATAGACATTTTACAGGAGAAATCATCGGATGGGCTATAATTACTAGAAATGAGCAGATGATTTTGCAACAGAAGCAGAACTGGTTGGATTTACATCTGCAGTTTCAGGAGCACTCTGACAAATATCCTGATTTAGCCTAGAGTATTTCCTAAGGACTGACACTGACAGGAAGATAACTTAGAGTTTCAGAAAAAGGCTTTTAATTCAACTGAGCATTGATTGCACGGAGCAGTAGGTATGCGTGGGAAGTGACACGGCAATTGCATAGAAAGCAACCTGCAAGAAGGCTCAGCTGTGTCTGATGGTTATTCAGCACTTTGAGCTATAGCCTCCTTGCCTCTGAATTTGGTTCATCAGCAGGCTAGGGAGGGGGCAAAGCTGATTTTGTTTTAGCGCTGCGGTTCTGCATCATGGCTCCAGCTCTGGCTGTTATCAGAGGAACCAGGGGAACCTTAATCTGTTCTAATTTATGCTCATTTGTAACATCGTCCCTGTGAACATTTCCCTGATGAAGAATAACTGGAAAACAGAAGGACTAGACTGTACTTCAGCCTTTTCACAGCATTCATCCTAAGTTGGAGACCGTGTTTGGAGCCAACCTGCCTGGTCTACACCCAGGGAAGAGTTCACGAAACTACAGTCTGTCTTCAGGTCAGAGTTGCTGTCATCAGCACAGTTAGGACATAGGAATTGCAGTATCAGATCAGAATAACAGGCTGTCCAGGACAATATCTTGAAGCCAGTAAGAGATGCTTCCAAGAAAAATATTTGAAAAGAATCAGTGATAGGTAAATGTGGAATAATCTACTGTTAGAGAAGGTTTTTCTAATTTCTATGGAAAATTAGTTATTACACCTTTCTTTTGCACAATATGCATATCTGCTTACCTGTGATATTAATCTTGTCTTATAAGTGTTAAGCTGAGGGAGACTAATAAGGAAAATCCAATGAGTACCAGGATAATAGAAAAGAGGAAAGGCTGGCATAGAGAATAGCAAAGGCTGTTAATGAAGCTATCACTGAGACACAAACCCTAGTCTGGAGTACACTTGGACGGCAATGTTTACTTTCTCACCCAGACTTAGGATCAAATTATATATCAGGCTTCAAAAATAATTATTCTGAAGGACGTGAAGAGAACTTGATTAAGAGGCTTGTCAGTAACACAAATTTAACACGCAAAAAAAGCAGCCCTGAGAACACGCTGCAAAAATTAAGACATTTCTCTAAGATTTATGGGAGCACCTGGATGTGGAGAGGTTTGTGCTATCCACTGTTTGGGGTGGGCTTCAGAAACCTTTGGATGTATTAATATGGCAAAATGTTCACATGTTAGATACAACTCTAGTTTACAGTGTGAATTTGTTTTTCATGTTTATCTTACAGGGTAATTCACCACTGGTGACAGAAGCATTGTGGATGCAGCAGTGCAACACAGACAGTTTCAAATCCAGTTCAGATAAAGCAGAAAGGCTATAATTCATGGTATGGTGATATCTGGAAGCACAAACACAAGCAAATGGAAGGTGGTACATTTTCCTGGTTACTGTCATGCACAAGATATTCCTATTTTCCTGCATACAAACTGATCCCATATACTGACTACTTGCACTTTTGTAAATAAAAGCCTAAGGAAGAATAGACTGATCACAAATTCAGAAGCAAGACCCCATTTCAGGCCTTAAAAAGCAACAACAATGTGCATACAACTTCTACAGGTGTGAGCATATTACCCATTCCCTTATCAGCTCTCCTCTGGCAAGTCTGGGTAGCCATGCAAAGGAGACGCAGATGCAATGCAAAAGGAGACACAGAACACAGATTTCTGTACATATTTCAGTCCAGAGTACAGAATCTTCTGAGGATCCAGCTACATACTTGACGGTAACCCACTGTTTGTATTCCCATCTTGCCACTGCCTCTACCTACAAGTGAAAAAGATAAAGCAGCTAGTCCCTACTCAGATTATTTTTTCTCACTTGCAGAAGTGTCTTTACACGTGCTTATTTTTTGTCATCAATGGCTGTCAATCTGAATCTTTAGAATCACTTTTCAAGTGGCTGTTGCATGCAATCCTGGCACATTTGCTTACTGTTTCATTGTTAACACTCTGAATTTCTGGAATGGTTGGTTCTTCCAACATCAGCAGCAAATTAAACAATTACCTCCTACACATGCTCAAATCACACAACACAATGCCCTGGAGAAAAAGCAGCTT
>NW_009729644.1:0-12863 GCF_000703405.1 Apaloderma vittatum | reverse complement strand
TGATGTATGGAAAAAATTATAGTTGATACTAAATGATGTCCTGTAAGACATGTTTCAGTCCAGAGCAAATTTGAATGGGTAATTTTGTATGCCAATAACAGCAACAACAAACCCCCAAACTGATGCAAATTAACTACAAGGATGAGAACTGTACCCACAGTAATAATGTTACAAATTACATCCTCAGTTAGCTAATCTTAGTTTATTGACATATAAGGAATTGGGTTTAATTGTATTTTTCTTAGCTGTTTTGATACACTTCATTTATTCATTTATTTGAACAGAAATTCTTTATGTTCTTAGAGTTCAATATTGTTTCTCAGAGTAGGTTGGACTGTGATGCACTGTAAGAGAACTCAGAGTTACTGTGTGTCTTTTGAATATAAAAAATTTTAGACTACTAAAAATGCAGGAAATCAAGACAAATAACAAGGATCCCTTCAGAGATATCAACAAGACTTCACATCATGGACAGATCCTATCATAATGTTAAAAAATCGTGGGTTTAAGTGTGCTAGCTCTACCCAGTCACATCAGCCAAAAACCCTCACTGAGAGGAAAATTTTCTAATCTAGCTAAAAAACATGTTCCACATATGATTTCTCTTTCCCCTTCCCCCAAGAAAAACACAGCCAAGATGCCTGAAAAAAACTCTTTATCTTGCATGCACATAGGATTTCTTAAGGCTACAAAAGCTGCCCTCTTTAGGCAGCATTAGAGCTCTGTCTCTGCCAAGATATGACAGAACTTGGTGTTTACAGTGTTGCTGCTGGTCGGTTCCCTTGAAGCCAAATTTTCTCTTTAAAGTGTAGCCTTCCTAACATGCCAGAGCTGTGCACAGAATCCCAGAGCACTATCTGTCCAAATAAAATGAGCATTCTGATGGATAAATATTATATTAAGTTCTCTTTTGCTACAGTCTTTCACACAGGCTATGCTGAGAGATAATGTGAGGTACCATCTGGCTTTGTACTTTGTTTTAAAGAAGAGTGGCTGGTACTTGATACATATGTTTTTTACTTTTCAGTCAAAAAACCACAAACAACGCCTTTTTCAAGTTAGTAGACCTAAAATTAATACTGAGTTGATGCTGTAAAGGAGTTATCATACGTGCTTCACTGTTCCCATAGCAACAGTGAGAGGATAAAGCGATGGCTGTCAGGTAGAACGCTCTGTCTGTGGGTCCAGATGCTGCAAACTGTCACTGAACAGACCCAGAGGGCTCTCAGGGGCAGAGCAGGCTGAAGAACATTCTCAGCACACACTGAAGAGCACTGTGGGAAATGGGATACACTCCATAAGAAGGCCTTCACAAAAATATCAGAAGAATGTCAGTGCTAGTGGACAAATAGGATGAGCTACAACAATTTCATGGGTGTCCCTCTGAGGCCTTCAGAGGACTGAGGTTCAGAGCTGAACAGATACTATAGGGAGCTAAATGTCAGAGCATGGGTGTTGGAGGGCACGGATCCATGTAAGACCAAAAAGCTTGTCTAACCAAAACACCAGAGAATTAGGGCATCAAAAACTAATTACCAAAACTGACCAGTAGTTGCCTACATACAAATTTCCAAAGGTATACAGTATCTGCAAAAAGAGTTGTAGTTTATTCAGTATTCTTACCAATTAACAGTCCGAACAAGTAGTTAATTAAAAACTCCAAGCAGCAAGATTGGAGAATTCCACCTGTACATTTAAAATATATCTAATTGATGATCTGGAGTTTCAGATCTACACATCTACAGTCAGTTTTGCTGTACGCAGCGACACAAGCTTGCTGATAAGCACGGACACACTCTGGGTAGCTTCACGTGCTCTTCTTTTTTTTAACTGATCAGTTAAATGGAATAAATATGCCCAATAAGATATAAAGAAACAGTTGTTTATGAGGAAATGCAGACTATCTTGCAGAAACATAGACACATTTGCATTTTTTCTCTTTCATCCTCTCTGGAATGCACTTATTTATTCCTGAACATCTTTCATTTGGTATTGGTTTACTCCATCTAATACAAAAATGTAGTTGAGGGTACAGTTTAGAAACAGATGCTGAGTCCTTATCACAAACAGGATGCAATGACTAGCAGAGGTAAAACAGCAGGTTAGTGGTAGACCACACTGAGGATTCTTTCCCATTTCCACTAAAAATGCAGTGTTGGTGTGAGACTTTAGTTCACTCTTACTGCATTAGTATGTGGAGAGGTAATAATGCATTAGCTCTCATAAGACAAATATAGAAGGCTGTAAAAGTGGAAAATATGTAAATAAAAATAAATGTAAAAAGTATAAAGAATACATTAAAAACAAGACTGAAGACAGAGATTGACATGAGAAATAGAAAAGACTGAATATGAAATAAGTGTTAAGGCCACAAATTCTACAGTAAAGTACTTTTACCTGTGAAGACAGTAAATTTTGTAAACTTTCACTGCACAGAGTCATTATGGAGGATCAGTCAAAACAGAATTTGCTCTATTTATGTGAACTTCTAAGTTTGTTTCACACTACTTTCCAACCTTAAGAACTTAATAGTCTTGTTCAGCATCCAAACTGCAGTGCTAATTAGTCTGTACTTGGAAATGGCTAAATTTCACTGAAGTTCTGCAAGATAACAATATAATTTCTAGTACAGCAAATTCTCACAGCTAGATTTTTTCTCTTGCTTACTATGTATGTTTAATGTAAATATTTTTGATATAGACTTTCAGGACTAATAAGTACTTGTGTATAATATATATGACTGTATACAAATCATTCAGGCCTTTTTGAAAAGTTTTAACCTAACTCTGTACGTTTAGTCAGCAGTCAAATAGAACCATCAGGTCCCAGCATACTGCATGACTGCAGACGTGTTTCTGTGTTCCTTCATCATATGTCCAACATTGTGAGTATCAGCAGTCCCTAATACAGGCAATCTATATTTGAACTTTGTGTTCTAATAATAAAAATATGATACAAAGCAAAGAGGTGGAATGAATAAATGCAATATCTAGTAGGATGCTTAGGGCTGGTTTATAAAAATCCTGCCCCATATGAGGAACCTGACTGAGCACAACATAACAGTTTGTGTCTTGAGAAATATTTTTGTACCTGAAATAGAATAGACTTGATGGAACTTAACATCACTGGAAATCCAACATGAATTTCTGTTACTGAAAATGCACATAGTATCATAGAATCATTTAGGTTGCACGAGACCCTTAAGATCATTGGGTTCACCACTAACATGGGGAAAGACTTTTTAAGAATCCTCACTGAAGATATGCTTGGTGCTAGTCTGCTGGACTGAGTCTTTCTGGTTTGATTTGTAGCTGATTTGGGCAAATAAGTTATGACATATATATATCTCATCTTACACGGTATATATAATTCTATTCTATTCTACTCTACTCCTATTCTATTCTATTCTATTCTATTCTATTCTATTCTATTCTATTCTATTCTATTCTATTCTATTCTATTCTATTCTATAAATTAATATAATTTAAAGGTTGCCAAACTAGTTTGCCCTTTGCACTCTCTTCACACATATAAGAGAAATTACCTCAGATGAAAAATTAAAAAATTTTATGTGGTGAACCTAAAAGGAAAGGGAAACAGAAGCAGCTACACTCAGCAAATATGTTCTGTTTCTCTGGTTGAACTATTGCTGATTCAGCTGGTAGCACTTGCACGAAAGATACTGAGCTTTGGCTCCAGCATTCAAAGTTGTCACAGAATCAGTTCCCCCCAAAAAAAAGTTGGGAAAGAACTTTTAATTTCACTAACAAAAGTAAGAGCTGGGAGTCAAAACTTGGGAAGATTTCATTTTCTAAAATGTTACTTTACCCTTCCCCTTGGGTACATGACTAGGACTTACTGACATTTCCATAGTGGAGTCAGACTGCTTACTTCAGATCACAGCTTGGACTTGAGCAAAAAGATAATCCACTATGAGTTTTTTTTGTTTTTTAAATAGTGCTAACAATCCAGGTAAGCAGAAAAACTCTATGACTATCATTTAATAGTACTCCTTGCAAGAGTATTTTATTGATACCTGTAAGATATCATTAAAAATATATTGATGTTTTATGCCAACAGTCTTGGAGGAATGGGCGAGGTGACAGTTAAGCCACATCCACAAGCGGTTTTACGACCAGCTGCATTCTGTGTGAAGGGGTATAACAGCACCCCTGCTGTTAGTTACTGCCAGAGAAGCTGCTGCCTTTCTGCTGTTAGGAACTCTCTCTCATTTAAAATATAGTTCCATTTGCAATATACTTGATACATCCAAGACCTTCTCTAACATCAAGTATAAGCGCGAATTTGGCATCAGAGCAGACTGTATGGATTGTCAAGTTGAAGAATCAAATCACTTCTGCAGAAATACTTTTTACATCTGCCACTGCCCATATCTAATTTAGAATCCTTGTCTGCGCTGACACTGTTTTGCCTTTTTATTAACTCATATCATCTTTACGTGTGTGCACTGCTCCTCATCCTGCCCTCATTCTTCCCCTTTTAACTAGAGGCACCTTTACGTTTCAGTCCTTCAGTCTTTCTCTGAGGTGAGAAAACTCCTCTCCGTTTCCCCCTCTTCTCAAACTTCACTTCTGGATAGGCTTCAACTATTCATCTTTGATATAATTTTCTCCTCCTTTTCGTTCCCTGTCTCCCCATGAGCAGCTGTAATAAAAGCAAAATAAAATCACGCTGACAAGCCACATTCAAAACAGAAAAGCTACACTCATGGTTGCTATATGCTGCATTATAATAATTTAACTTGGAGAAGCGTATTTTTAAAGGCACATAGGTGATAGCTGGCCAGTCCTCTGTGACCTTTTCTAGAGGGGTGTTTTTGAAAACTGTCATCCACTTATTGCTATGGCAATGAATATTCCTCTTTCAAAAGTGGTACGTTATTAATAGTAGATAATAATACATGCAAGTAGCTGCTTCCCTGCCAACTTGAAGTGCTCTCTAAAATGCCACTCATGACTTGCCTAAAATGTCCCTGTTATTGCAATACTTCATGGAATTGTGATATTTTTTGGCACCTGTATTACAAGACTCAAATGGAAATGTTCATACATATTTTGAGTAAATCATAGACCTTTCTTTGATGTTCTGATTTAATTTTGTTGGCTGTACCTGTTGCATGAAAATTTAGTATTACATGCTACAAAAATGATCACTGTGCAAAAGATTTTGCCGACATATTGCAGCCCCACTTGGTGTTTATATACTATTCCAGTAAATATAAGCAATAGACCCATGGCAGCATTAGGCTTTTAAAAGTAGACAGTACCAAAACGGTGGGATGCTTGTGTCACCAGCGTCACACTGTAAGGGCAACATGATTCCTCCGCCTGTTTACAAACAGCCCTGCACACTGCTGCATTGCACCAGCCCCACTTCTGCCTTCACAACTCTCCCTTCTCAAAGCAGGCTCTACTACCTGTACACTACCCGTACAGCTGCTGTTCTCTGCAGCAACAGGATGGTTGGAAAATGGGCCACGATCCCTTCCTTCTCTGAAAGAAGTTTTCCTCTCCAGATGCTGAAGGTAAAAAAGGGGTAAACCCAAGTGTGAGCAATGAGGGACAGGGTTATCCCCACAACTCCCATAGGCAAAGTGTAGGACTTTCTGTACTCCAGAGGGTCAAGAGAGAAGGTCACTGCTTTGTGTGGAAGAACAAAGGATAACCACATTCAGTTATTGTCTAATAATTACTTCCATCTGCTCAGGGAGATAAGATGCAGGTAGCTCAGTGTCTCAGTACAGCTTTATCTTTCAAGGTTTCTTACTGTGATATTTCCCAAAACCATGCCTACAGGTATTTTAGATATGTAACTAGCAAATGAAAAGGAATAGCATTAATAAAGAGCTGGTTTTGCTAAAATACTGTGATTACCTCTCACACAATTTTTTTATATTTGTTTGTACCTTAACTATAGTGATAAATAGCCTGAAGCCACTAGTGGCAAAGAGTACATTTGCATCATCAGAGAGAGTACTGTTGGATAAGCGATGCAGAAATTGTTAACAGCACATTGATCAGAGCTAGACTGCATTTAGTTAAGAACATCACTTAAAACAAGGCATTATTTAGGATTGCAGGAAAGCAGAAAGATCCTTAAGTGGATCCTTTTAGGCCGCAAAGGATGTCCAGGGCCCAATCTTATAGTCACTACTGTGTTGATTCAAAAATACTTCCACTGGTGTAAACCTTTGCTGCCTGCAGAAGCAAATAATCAGTTTTGAACTGTTTGTACCTTACCAAAGTAACTTGACGAGCCTGTGGCCTGTACCTACCCCTCAAGGGCTTCTCAAGTATCAGCAGGACTTCATATGGAATGGATTGGTTTGGAAGCACATACTCTTGGGCCAGGATTTTCTTTGGCTTCTGGGAGAGATATACGACTACAATTGTATAGAACAAGGTTGCTGAATACAGGTGACAATTCTGTCACCCGCCAGGGAAGGAATTGCAGGAAGTGCAGGTTGAAGAAAGAGGCTCTGTTTCTCTGCAGCAATGAAAATGAAAAACTTGGCTAGCTCATGAGGAGAGAAGAAGTTAAAGCAAAAACTGGGCTTCGGTCCAAGCCCTAATTCAATTTGGCTGGACTTTGGAAAGCTTTGATCTGAACACTCACTCATAACATCTTCTTCATAACCATCTTCCTCTTTTCATCTTTGCTACATTTTGTTTTAGAAAATAATATAACTGGCATGTGACAAAGAAATATTTTCAAACAGAACAATACAGTTGATATAAGAAACATCTGCTTTGAAATCTGTGATGAGAATACTATGTGCCAATAAACCTAATGAAAAGCACAAGACAATTACAAAGCCTAATAACATTTTACCTGAATGGCTGATCTTTGCATAAACACCCATCCATGCAAACATAATATCACAGCTGGTCCCAACCTTCCTAACAAAACCGTAAAAGGAACAATTATGAAAAATGGCAAACAGCTGTGTACCCAGACTGAGCAACTATTGGCCATCAACATCCCAAAATTCAATCTTTGACAAGTAATGAACACTGTCTATATGTAAAAATAATATTGCAAGCTCTGCAGAGTGACACATTTTTTCTTTATCTGTATAAACTGCTTATTGTAATCTTACAAGCTGAAAAAGAAATAGGAACAGTTACAGCAAAATCAATTCAGACAAACAATCAGCAGCAAAAGCCTCTAACCCAATCTTAAGTACCTTTTCTTAATATTTCTGCATTATCATTAGCAGTTTATTGTTTTTAAATCCTCCAGAGGCATCTCTCACTTCTTGGTTTCAACTAGGACAGAAGTTCTCAAAATATTATCTGGAAGCAACCAACTATCCAGATTCTTGCCACCCTATACAGGTTTTAAACAGAATGCCTGTGGGGAGAATCAAATTCGTAAACACAAATGCACACAAAGAAAGGGATTGGGACCTTTTCTTCACAGAGGATTTATTAAATTGTGACAAAATTATTTCCTGTGCAATGTCCAGCCTTTGGGAGAATTAATAGTAGGAAGAATTATAAATGCTGTAAGAGATTTCTTTTTGTCAAAATTACATATTAGAGAATTATGTAACACACTTACAAATATTCTGGACAGTTTATCAGCAAACCATTAGAACATTCCACTGTGTGTATTTATGTATAGATACATACATATGTACACATATAGTGTGTATCTGTTCAGCATAGAGTGCTATATTAAGCTACATTGAAAAAATATCCAAAATATCTTTACTTTTAATCTTATCCTTAGCATTTAGAAGTTTCATCAGCTTTCTGGTTTTCTTTAGTTTCCAAAATTGCTAAACCCTTCAGTGCTCCTGATTCTTATATTTGTGTTTCACATCTTCCTTTCTGCCATGATAGGATTAATGAAGAGTCTGAAAATCACAGTGTGTATCAGAGACTGATTAAAACTAAAGTTATGAAATCAAGATTGTGACTTTTCAATATGACATTGATAATAGTCTATAGCTGATTTATACCTCATTATTATATAATAACTAACTAAATACGTAAATCTACACACTTCTAAGACTTCAGTTGTTTTGTGATTTCTTTGGCAGAATTTGACTGGCTATTCCTTCTAATTTTACTAAACAGGATAATAAAATACGTAAAGCATAATAACCTTTTTCTGCATTCCCATTTAGTTAGCTAAATAAAGTCAGTGATGACGTGGTATTCTGAAAAGTATAAACTGAATTTTGTATGTGTTTGGTAATATCAAAGTTGTATCACACATGTTGTATATTAAATTGTACGAAAACACACTTCATTCCATGTTATAAGGGCAGCTTGGAGCTGATTGGTATCTGTTTCCTGACTCCATTTGCTTCAGACAATTTAGAAATGGATGATCAGTTAGTGCTGATAGCATTAAAAATTATCAATCTACTTTGTTCTAATAAGACATGACTGAATACACTGAATATACATGGTTTAAACTCCAATTAACTGAAGGTTCATCTTTATGTTCCTAAAGAATTCAGAGCAGATGAGGGAAGGATATAGCTCACCTGATCAGAAATCTCTAATCTGTGTTTCACTATCTTTGCTAATTCCCCAAGTATTTCTGAATTACATGCAAAGATTCACTCTTCATCTTCAATACCTTCACAGAATTTTCCTGTATTACTTCTATGAACCGTTTTCTTTTTCTGCAACAGTTACATCAAATCATTACCCTCAAGAGGGAATCTTTGGCCAAAGACAATTTTTTTCATAAGTGATATAGAAATTTCCATTTTATTTCCCAGTGATGTCCCTTTCTTTTCAGTTATAGTGACTTAAATACGAAGTGAAGAACTAGCTAGCCCTTGCTTTCCTATCAAACTTCACTAGAATCACACAAATAAGAAAGTCCAGTTACTGCAGGTAAAAAAAAAAAGAAAGAAAAAAGATAAATACATCCTAAAATGACCATTATGGAGTAATTCTCAGATACTTTGGTATTAGCAAAATTGCAGGTGCTGTGAAAAGATGGATAGGTGTATACAATGGCTGATATAATGCGGTACTCTTCGCCAGATTTCTTCCTGCTTTATGTATACCTGAGTTATTCAGAGACATATAAAGATTTCTTACCATTCAATTTCATACTACAATAATCTCAAATAATATTTAAGACCACTCCTTCTATAAAATCAAGTAGCTGTTTAAAACCAGGCTTAAATGTCTTTACAATCTTTACCATCTGTTGAATGAAATTACTTATTGTTGTCCTTAGAAGGTTTGTTTATGTGTCAGAGAACTCTTCTTAATGGTAAAAATTAGATGTTATAATTTTTACTGCATAAGTTGTAGGCTACTGTGTTATCTATGAATGCCAGTGGTCATTTTATAACATACATAATTATGATATAGGGCATAAATTAATTATATAATATTACAGGTTTTGCTTCTTTCTACTCCTAACACTTGTTTTCCTTGTGCATCTCTGGTGTCATTTTGGGGAAAATAATAATAATAGAAATAATAAAAATTTATTTATGTATTATGTACTGTATGTCATTGTAAAAATTGACATCTAATTTCAAAGAAAATTATGAACTTGATTTAGTATAACAGATTATGTTTAAAAAATCAATAGGCTTATTTAGTTATTAGGCTTAAAAATGCACAAAGCTACACTGCTAAATTGAAATCTAATTTTGTTATTCATTTTACCTCTGTGAAAACTGTGTCATAACTCAAATGCATAAATTTTTACTGATGTCAGAATGGGGAAAGACAGAAACAGTAAAGTGTAGTAGAACAACTTAGAGAAGGCTGATAGGAATCAAATTTATCTCAGCCTCCTTTAGTTGTTCTTTTAATTTAGTTACTGCTTTTCCCATGCTTTATATGTTCTTCAGCCTGAGGGGTAGTGCTTTATAGTAAGCCTCATCCACTCAAGTTCACAGAAATAAAGTAACTATAGTAACCCCATCTTCCCTTTTTTTGTGGGCACTCTTTGGTTTCAGATGCATCATAAAGAGCAAGTTGTCATCTTGCTTCCTGGAAAAATTTATGTCTAGGGAAACTTAAGCTTCATTCTTCTAATCAGTGCTGGGTTTTTGTTTCTACCTTTTTATTTCTGTTAGCATGCTGTGGTTGATGACCCATCAGAGTTTATAGTCTTTGTCAAGCAGGATTAAAGGTAGGCAGAGTGTTTATCTGTGCAGCTGCCACCCAGGCCATGTCCCTAATCTTGTTATGCCAACAGTTAAGAGCACAACTATTCCCAGTGATGTGTGAGTATCCCTCCAAGAGAGCCAGTGTGGGGAGGGGACTATGTCATCACGGTCACAGTGAAATACTGAGCCTTCGTTGACACTCTAGCTATGTCCTCTCCCATGTCTTGGAAAGGTCTCTGCCAAGCACTGACTGATTGCTGCTCCCCATTAAGGTCACCTATGACAGCGCATCAGCAATTTCATCCTACTACGTAACTGAATGCAGAATGGACTACAAACTGAGATTACAGAACAGTTTAGGTTGATGACGTCTCTGTTAAAAGGCAGCAATATCAGAAAACGTTTCTGCATCTTGTCTGTTTCAGGCAATATTTTATTATATGAATAATAGACTTACAGGGCCGGATTTACTATTCTATTAGATGATTAAGAATGAAGACATATTTACAGTAGAGTTATTTCAACTATTTAGTAGATTGCACTGCTTCTATCAAACAAAAAAACTACTTCAGCACTTCTGGAAACACCAGTAAGGGTGTGCTGGTTTTGTCTGGGATAGAGTTCATTTTCTTCATACTAGTTAGCACTGGGCTACGATTTGGATTTGTGCTGAAAACGGTGTTGATAACACAGGGCTGATGGTTTAGTTATTGCTGTGCAGTGCTCACACAGAGTGAAGGCCTTTTCTGCTCCTCAGCCCACCCTGCCAGCAAGGGGGCTGGGGGTGCACCAGAAACTGGGAGTGTACACATTGGGGATGGCTGACCCCAACTGACCAAAGGGATATGCCAGACCATATGGTGTCATGTTCAACAGTAAAAAGCTGGGGGAAAGAAGAAGGAAAGGGAGGATGTTTGGAGTGATGGCTCTTGCTTTCCCAAATCACTATTAGGGGTGATGGAGCCCTGCTTTCCTGGAGACGGCTGAACACCTGCCTGCCCATGGGAAGTGCTGAATGAATTCCTTGTTTTATTTTGCTTGTGCTTTTGCTTTACCTATTAAGTTGTCTTTGTCTCAGCCTATGAGTTTTGCCACTTTAACTCTGCCAGTTCTCTCCCCCACCCTGCTGAGTGGGGAGTGAGCAAGTGGTCGTGTGAGACTGCGCTGCCAACTGGGATTAAACTGTGACAAAGGGTTTGCCTGAGTTTACACAAAATCCTCCAGCTGCAGGGAATATGGTGGGGAGGTAGGAAATACTTGTGAAGCATGACAGATACAAAAATAACTCCCTGAGTGGATAAAAAAGAGTGATAAAAGAGGGTCCTTGCTTATTTAGCATCAATTCATAGGTCATCAGTGTCATATCTGATAACGTTTTCCTGGTATTGTCTATACAATTTTTCTTCTTCAGTTGGAATAGTGATACTGAAAAGAGTTAATATGCATTGAATTTTCATGTAAATTGCTAGTTTGTTTGGGTTTTTTTGTTGTATAGCCATAAAAAGTCTGATTAAAATCCATATAGTTGTTCATGGTCCAGAGCATATACATCATAGTTCTTACAAACATAGTTGCTCATTTATAGTTTCATACGCCTAGCAATGAATGTACAAGAAAAAAAATCTAATGTAGAATGCATAACATCAAATTCAGAAAGTATAATGATTTATTTTTAATAATTTTCATTCTTGTAAGTTTTAATAAGGAAATTGCAATTGTCTTGCATTCAGTACAACGTTCTCTTACAGGTTATGATTTGGCAGAGGATATTACTTTCATGCGTAATCAATATCTCTGCTTTAGAAGAAGTCAATTTACTCTTCATTTACTCTATCATAGAGAATAGCAAAAAACATGTCAGTTTTAAAACTTTAGAGAAAAAATGCTCCATGGGCAGCAGTTACAGTCTCCAAAAACAAGGGCTGGCATGGAAATTAATTTTCTTCCTAGTGTTTTCTTTTTCAACTATAATTTGAAAAAAACACATTGTTTAGATTTTAATTGCTTCTCTGTTTAAAAAATCTTCAAGAAATGTGAACAAACTAAAACCAACTGTCAGCCTGATGTCTGCATTTACAGAAAACACCACTAGCTATATAAAGGATTACGGTACTATTCTGGAATTTACAGCATGTCACGTGCTGTATGTGGCTAAATGTAGTAGGATGCTTTCCAAATACTTCATAAGAAGAATGTGAGAGAGAGATACACAAATTTTCTAATTTGTAACGGTGGAACATGTGTCCTCATCAAATACATTATGTGACCTGGAAGTTCATAGTTCCTATTTACTACTTAAGGCCACCGAAGAGAACTAAATCATACACATAGGTGTGGTGGGTTGACTTTGGCTGGACAGCTGGTGCTCACCAAACCACTCTATCAGTAAGACAGGAACGACGCGCATAGGTCAAGATAAAGGCAGCTTAATAAAGGGAAAGCAAAAACTGTGTGTGGAAGCAAAGAAAGCAAAAGATGTATTCTATACTTCCCATCACTACATGATGGCCAATCACTTCCTGGGAAGTAGGGATTCAGTACACTCCAGTAATAGTGAATAGCCTCCCTTCCCTCCCTCCCCCCAATTTTTTTTTTTTTTTTTTTTTTTTTTTTTTAGTTTTTAATTCTGAGCAGACATCACATGCTGTGGAATATTCCTTTTGTCAGCTGAGATCAGCTGTCTTGGCTGATCTTGCCCAGCCCCAGCCTCCTGGTGAGGGGGAACGGCAGGAGCCAAAACACC
>NW_009729643.1:0-266 GCF_000703405.1 Apaloderma vittatum | reverse complement strand
GTTGCAATTCGGTGGTGACACAGGTGCTGCCAGGCTGGCCGGGCCATTACACAGTGCCATGGATGGGGCAATTTTAAAAAAACAGCCGAGCAAAGCAGCAGGACGAGGTGGCAGGGAGCCATTGTGCACCTCCACCGCCCCTATTACAGCCTCCGCGCTTTCCCCATGGTGGATGCAGGAGCCAGTGGGTGAGAGCTGCTCGTGCAGGAGCATCCTCCGCGCTGCCCCGGAGGAGCAGCCCCTCCCGCCCCCGGGCAGCTGGAAGC
>NW_009729642.1:0-538 GCF_000703405.1 Apaloderma vittatum | reverse complement strand
TAAGGGAATTTTAAATATTTAAAGGGATTTTTGAGGGTTTTGAAGGATTTTAAGGGTTTTTAAAGGGATTTTTCTAGGACTTTAAGGGCTTTTTATGGAGTTTTAAAAAGATTTTTTAGGATTTTAAGGGATTTTTAAGGATTTTAAAGGATTTTGAAAAGATTTTAAAGGATTTTTAAGGTTTTTAAAGATTTTATTAAGGGGTTTTAAAAGGGATCTTAAAGTATTTTAAAGGCTTTAAAGGAGTTTTTTTTATTTTAAAGGGTTTTAAAAGGGATTTTAAAGGGTTTAAAGGGATTTTTAAGGGTTTTAAGGGATTTTTAAGGGTTTGTAAGGATTTTAAGGGTTTTTTTAAAGGGATTTTTAAGGAGTTTAAGGGATTTTCAGGGTTCTTTTAGGGATTTTTAAGGATTTTAGGGGATTTTTCAAGGATTTTTAAGGGTCTTTTAAGGATTTTAAGGGGTTTTAAAAGGGACTTGTAAGGATTTTAAGGAATTTTCAAGGGTTTTTAAGGGGTTTTTAAGGAGTTTAAGGGGAG
>NW_009729641.1:1381-1758 GCF_000703405.1 Apaloderma vittatum | reverse complement strand
GGGAGCCAGAGCTGGGATTAGGACTCCCAGAGAGGAGGTGGCCGAGGCATTAAAATTCTTGAGTGTCTGCTAAAAATTACATGGAGAGCACAAAGCCTGTCCGCTCTGGCTGCCTCGGTCAGAGCTTGCCTGTGGGGAGCAGTCCCAGCACCCCCAGCCCATACCAGGGAGCCTAGGGGGCTGTGGCACCCATCCTGCTGCACTGAGCCACCATCACCATCCTGGCTCTGAGCATCCCATCACCCTGCCTTCATCCTTGGCTGTCCCCTTGGGGAGAGAGGCTGTGGTGAGGGGTCCTTGGGCAAGGCCAGACCCCGTGACGGGGCAACTCACCACAGGGTTTGAGCTGTCGTTGTCGCGGGCCTTCCTGGACACCG
>NW_009729641.1:683-1282 GCF_000703405.1 Apaloderma vittatum | reverse complement strand
GGAAGCGGCTGCCCCCTGTGTCTCGGCTGCTGCGAGGGTGTCGTGAGGCACCAGCATCCCGTCTGCTGGCCGTGCCGCGGCGCGTGCACGTGTGTGTTTATGTGTGCACGCACGTGTTTGTGTGTGCACGCGTGTATTCGTGCATTTGTGTGTACGTGCACATGTATTTGTGTGTGTGTGCTCCACCGTGCAGGCTGCTGCTCTGCACCCAGGCCTGGCGTCGGGCGCAAACACCGACCCCGATGGGCAGCGTGGGGTTTAATCCTCTGGAGGCTGCTGGGGCTGCGGAACCCTCTGCAGCCAGGCAGGACCCTGGGCTGGTTTTGGCTCCATCTGTACCTCTTGAATCAGCTGGGCTGGGGATTTCTCCCGCTTGTCTTTGCTCGCCCTCGGGGAAAGCGCGGCTCCTTAGCTGCTCCTCTCTCTCTCAGGCATTTGTAGTAGCATCCCCCCCTTCTGTTTTCCTTAGCTTGAAACACGATAATCTGCAGCAGGCAGAAATAGTACATGAGGAATGTGCCGTCGCCTCTTCAGCCTCGTTTCTCCCCCAGATCTGGCAGCTCTGCGCTCGCCCGGGGGATCCCTGCTCCAGCCATGCA
>NW_009729641.1:0-671 GCF_000703405.1 Apaloderma vittatum | reverse complement strand
ATGGGCAGCACCGCGGGTGCCTTGTGCCCTGGCAGCCCTCCCCTCCAAAACACCCCTGATTTTGTGCCAGAAAGCATCCCTGGGCCTAGGGTGATGGGTAGATGGGAAGGCAGAGGTGACCCGCAGGGAGAGGGAGGGGGCACGTGTGCTCCTTACCCCCTTCCGCAGCCCTGCTTGCTCCTTCCAGCATCCAAAGCTGGAAAATACCCCAGGACGGGGTTGTTTCTGTGCAGGCAGGTCGGGGTCCTCCTGGTTCTGGTTTTATTTCAGTTTTCACCCTGCAGCTGCTTCCCCGGGAGCAGCGGCCGTGGGGAGAGGCTGCTCCGGCAGCGGTATGCAGGGAATCAGGTTGGATGATGGCAGCGGCCGATTGTGCCCTTAATCTGTGAATTCAGCAAAGCTCTTTAATAAAGATTCAAAGTCACCAACTTCTCAATTAAGGGATGAGACAGCTCTTGATCCGTGTTTCTGGGTCAGCTGGAGAAAGGCCATTTAAGACTCGGGTGATTGCTTTCCTTTGATGTTTCTAAAGGAGAAGACTTCTGAATAAACACCTTGCCAGCGTGTGCTGTGCAGGAGGGCGTGTGGCTCCGTCACCTCCGAGGCAGGACCTGCAGCCTGGAACCCAACCCCAGCTGCTCCCGAACCGCGGGCTGACCTCGGGAGAAAGT
>NW_009729640.1:2929-3304 GCF_000703405.1 Apaloderma vittatum | reverse complement strand
GGGGATGGGGTGCAGCCCTTGGCGACGCCTCTCACGGTGCTCTGGGGTTGAAGTGGAGGAGTTTCCTTCTCTCGTGTGGGGAGAAAACGGAGCAGGGTTTGCTTTTATTAGAAGTGATACGCTGCAGCTCGCAGTCCCCTGCACCTTCCCCCGTGTGGGGCTGGTGTGTCCCCAGCGCTGGGTTCCCCGGCCACCTCGGGGTGCGAGTCAGACGGGGCTCCCCAGTGGTGACAGCAGGAGGGGAGAAGCTTTGTGGGAATCTATGTGGCCGCAGCGTCGTTCTTGTGACAACCCAGTGTCGATGGGAACACGTGCCTGGGGCAGCTGTTGGGCCTGAGAGGGTACTTGGAGAACCCCAAAGGGACGTAGCGGGCC
>NW_009729640.1:2241-2823 GCF_000703405.1 Apaloderma vittatum | reverse complement strand
CAGGTGGGGTTCCAAGGCCCATGTGTGCACCCGTGGGTGCTGCACACCAGCCATCACCCGTGGATCCGGGGAGCCTGGGTTGCAAAGGTTGGTGCCAGCACACACAGAGCTGTTCTGCTCTGCCCTCTCCGTGGCCGGTGGCAGCTGACTGCCATGATGCTGAAATCACATGCTGCGACCAGGCACGAGCCCGGATGCTTGGGGAAGCTTTGATGGGCACAACGTCTATTCCTCGAAAATGCGGTCAAGCAGGGCGGTGGGGAGAAGGCAGCAGAGCACAGGGCTTCTTCTGGGGAGGGGCCTGAAGCACAGGCACGCTGGAGATGCCCCTTGTCAGAGAAAGGCTTCTTTGTCTCCTGTGTTTTGATGCTCCAGGGGCCAGAGTTGTACCCAGCAGCTGCTCAGAGCTATTTATAAATCTCCCACCTCTGAGCAGCCGAGAACTGAGGCCTCTTGTCTCGCTCCTTCTCCCACAGGACTGCCTGAAAACCTGTCAGGAGCAGATTGAGGCAGCCTTAGCCGAGAGCCTGAAACAAGCGTCCCAAACCCAACAGGAATACGGCACCGCCAAGCCTGCTGGCT
>NW_009729640.1:0-2086 GCF_000703405.1 Apaloderma vittatum | reverse complement strand
CCGCCTGCGGAGGATGCTCGCCGCTCGCCAGGAGCGCGGAGCGGGATTCCCTTCTCGTCTGGCGGAGCTCAGCGCTGCCCATCAAGGTTCTGCAAGGTGGTCGGGGTGAAGCGACCGTTTTCCTGGTGGCAGGGCACAAGAATTGCTGGGGAGGGGGAGCAGGACCCGAAATGAAGTTGTAAAATGTTTCGCAGTTCCTGTTCCTCGTAGCCCGGCTGGTCACTGTGGCTTGGATGCCTTCCAGCCCCGCGTGGGCCATCTCTTACGGAGAGCAAGCCTCTAACCCTGGCCTGTGTGACCAAAATCCTTGTAACTCTCTCCCAGCCTCCCTCTCATGCGCGATGGGTCTGCGTGGCTCACGAGAGAAACCCGAGGGTCTGGGAAAAGGGAGCAGGTGCTTGTTGGCCCCTTCGGTCCCAATCGCTTCGTGCCAGTTTGCTGTGGCTCCTGCGGGGGGTGGCATGGCTGCTTCTGCTTGGAGGGGAAACGTGTGGGTTGTTTCTTGTTGCTGTTAGATTTGGGACTTTGTGGGTTTTCGACGTGCTCACTGTCTGCGTGGACAGCAGAAGAGAAGTCCTCGCCTCCGGGAGCAGCCTCCTGGGCGAGGTTTGGGCACCATCCCCTTGGCTTTCCGCTGCCCCACTGAGGCTGCTTAATTTATTGTTAACTGCTGGGAAATGGGGAGGGAGGAAGACTTTGCAGTTCCTTGCTGTGGGGCCTGGATGCTGGTCTCCTCTCCTTCCGCAAGCGTGCCTTCGCCCTTCGTCCCCTTCCCTAGCTCCCTGGGCAATGGGAGACTCTCACCTGGAAGCTCGTTGTTTGTTTTTTTCTAGGTAGCTTAGACATCAGACTAAGTTTTAAGAAATACCTTTGAATGTGCTGCTATAGTCTGAAATGCATCTTCACCCCCCCAGGGCAGGGATCTCGGATCGCGTTCGGGAGGGGGCTGCATTGCATAGATCTCCGTGTGGGTCCGAGTCTGTATCCTCATAGGGTGGAAAATCTGCTGCGCACTTGAGTTGAAAAGCGATTATTGCTTTTTTTTTTTGGTATTGTTGTTGTTGATCCTGTCTGTTAGTTTTTATAAAAAGTGTTTAAAGAAAAAAAAATAATGCTGCTTTTCTAAGAGAAAAACCATTAAATAGTAGGAGTGTATTAACCAGAAGCCAGAGAGACTCTGCAGGGGTGGGAGGCAGAACTGCTGCTGCTCGGTGACCTCTGGACAGGTGGAGCTGTGGCTGTTGTCCTCCCGTGGGGGACATTGAAAAGGAGGTAAAGTCTTTTTTTTGGATGCCGCTAGAAACAAAAGTCTTATCAGGTGTACAAGATAGGGCTGCTGTTCTTCCACTAGCCTGATTTGTCAAGAAGAGCCATCCGCCGCTGACTCCTGCTAGCAGGAGAGCTGGGGGGGCGCACAGAGCCTGTCTGTACGAAAAGAAAAAATTTTTTTATATATAAATGAGTTTTAATTTAAGAGTAAACTGGTTTGATGTTCAAACGCAAAAGTCCCGCTGCTGGGAGAATCGGAGGACCGTATGATGTTGCAATAAAGTATTTTAAACAAGCGTGAACGCCTCGAGGGTTTCCCTTTGCGATCTGCTCGTGGGATCCCCTCGGGCTGCTCCCGCCTGCGGAGCAGCCGCTGGAGAGTGGGCAACGACTTCCCAGCCCCGGCAGCAGCTCAGGTGGTGCTGGAGGGGGGCAAGAGTGCGCTGGACGCACCGTGTGAGCCCAGGCTGCCTCACTCTCATCAGCTTCTGGCTTTAAAGAAAGGAGAGAAAATCAGGACGCCAAAGAAAAGGCGCCGCGGTGCGCAACCAGCCTGGGTGGCCGGGCTTTGCGTGCTGCTCCGCTTCACGTGGCTTCTGCTGCTGCCCCGGGAGAAGGTGCCAGCTCTGGGGGGAAGCAAGAAGAGGCAGCTGCCCTCTGCACCACCTGCTGCCGGAGGGAGCTGCAGGGGCTTTTCTCCAGGACTTCTTCGTGCTGGTTTCGGGGGCCAGGCCTTGAAGCGTCGCATCAGCGGTTCCCTGGGGTAAGCGCAGCACCTCGCGGGACACAGGAGGAAAAGCCCCGGCGGGGTTTTGCA
>NW_009729639.1:0-10470 GCF_000703405.1 Apaloderma vittatum | reverse complement strand
GGGGGCGGATTTTCTTTTTTTTTAGAAGAAAGATGCTGATGTGCTGGCTTTGCCTTTAATAACCATCATGGGAGAATAGCGATAAAAGCTATTCTTTGCCACTCGGGCTCCAGAGTACGATAGTAAAAAAAAAAAAAGAGAATAAGTACAAACCAATCATCCCCCCCCGCCCCGGTTTTATATACATACATATGTGTGTCTGCATTAGAGACATATATACAGAAGTGTACACATAGATGCGTTTTTGTAGACGATCTAGGTTAGCAAGAGTGGTGGGGAGGGGGTTATACATAATTAAGCAGCTGGGATGGGAGAATGGATTGTTAACGTGGTGAAATAATGTGGGTAAATATGAAATTTAAAATATCACTTGCGTGGACGTGGCATTGCAACTTTGACCAGCAAGCTGCCGAGCCACAGTCCCTGTGTATGTCCAAAGGCTGCCTCAGACTTAATGCTTATACATACATTCATAAAAGAATATCTTACAAATATCTTTGCATATGAACATATGTTCGCATGTTTCGCAGCGTAAGCTCATGGCTGCTTTGCTTGGGCTAAAATAGTTTCCCACATTGCTGAAATCAGAAGCCTTCATTTAACTTTACAAGGCTAGTAAAATACAGTGTGCCACTGATCCGGCTTTGTTACAGAATGCCTTAAACTTGTGATGGTTAAATAGTTTAATAAAACTTACATTAGCTTTCTTTGATTTTTATAGCCTTGAATTTATTGCCTGTGGAAAAGAAAGGGGGCAAGAAAGGAATCCCTCGCGTTTTCAGTCACCGTGCTCCCCCTCACACCTCACATATATGTGCCCACAGTGCGTGTGTGTGTCAAGCAACACCTCCTCCCACTTGCATTTTCTGTATGTTTTTGAAAACCCTCCGATTTCGGGTATTTTTCCTTCCACCGAGGCGAATGATTGACACGGGGTTAGAGCTCGGCGCAGCTCCCAGCCCAAATGATGGCGGGGAACGAGGTCAGTTTTACCAAGTTATGATGATAAATCCTTTTATTGCAAGATGGTCCGATGGCGTCGTAAATGTTGGTTAAGGAAAAGGTGCTCTCTATGATCACGGCAAAAGTGTTTTTCTGGACTTCAGCTGTAACAGTCTGGATCAATTTGCCTCTTTTAATCTATTACCCCTCAGCCCTTCTCACCCCAACACTGAAGGATATTTAAAGTGAAGGGCAAAGAGATTTCTAGGAATGATAAATCATCGCGAATCCTTCCTGAAGTGTATAGAGATGAAAGTCTATATTAACAAGCTAATAATAACATTGAGAGGTGCTAATAGCTGCCTGAAATGGAGGAAAAATATATTTCGCGTTTCTCCCCGGCTATACAGGAGTGTGCGTGCTTCTGTGTCCATATGTCCATGCCTACACAAAACGAATGTGGGAATTTGCTATCCGAGGTGTTTTACTGATACTGGAACGTTACAAAAGCGCTTAAAAACCTATATTCAAAGCCTTAGATTTTCCCTTATTCATATAAGTCGTGCTTTTCCAGGAACCGTGGAGGGACACATTTCCCCATGTCCAGGACCAGAGCTCCTCTAAATGAGGTGCAATTAGAAAGCTACCCATTTTAATAATAACTATAAACAAGAGAAAATAAATAAAAAGAGAGAGCGGTGATGATGAGCAAGGAGAGCCACAGCTTAATGTTGGAGGTCAGATTTAGTTTAATTTTTTTGCAGCCATCAGGCTAACAAGAGCCCCCCAGCCGTCTCAAACCCCTCCCTGTGCTGGAGGAGCAGATGCAGTCGGCAGGCTCCAGCCAAGGTGAGGTTTGGGGAGCCCTCTCCAGCCTCTGGGCTAAGATCTTGCCAAGCCAGCCGTGGGTAAATGCCACCAGGTGAGTACTCCCCGCCTCGACCTGCCAGCTCTCTTCTCCTTTTCGGGGCCAGGGACGGGAGGTGTTAATCCAAAGTAACTCCACTTCACCTCTTTCGCGTTTAAACGGGAGAAGGCAAAGAAATTCCCTCCCAGGGAGCAGCGTAGGGCTACTCTCTCCAGTGCGTCTCACACGAACAGGGCTTGTGTGAAACGAGGGGGGAAATTCCCGCTTTTTCCAACTTTTCACGTTTCTACCTTCCCCCCTCCCCCTTCTTTTAACTTCCTTAAAGAGTTGGAGAGGTTCTGAAATAAAAAGATCCTGTGTCATCAGACATGAAATACAAGCAGCTTGTTCACGTTGTCATATTTCTCGGCTTTATTGCCTTTCAGAAATGATTTTTAAAAATCAGACTATTTCACGAGAGATTCAGAGGGACTCTGCAAATGTTATGAGAGCTTGGAATAGGAAAGGGCTGATTTAAGTGTGTTGTGGAGATTAAAGTCGCTCGGCACATGGAAGTGTGTTTATACAACTGATGGATAAACAGCCGTGTTGGTAGCAGGGTGTTGAATAAGTAAAGATGAAATTATTGAACGTTAATTGAAGCAAAACACCTGTTCTCTGTTCGCTAAATAAATTGGCCATGTCTTACCTGTAATAAATATATTCTTGGAAAAAATCCTGGTGCGCCTCCTATAAATAATGATGAACTATGTCAGCATGTGAGTATATAATTTTCTGTAGTATATAAATTTAAACCAAGAAGACTCTTAGGAGTGTGGCTGTGAGGCAGAAATCAAGGGTTTCCAATCCCTAGTGAATGGAAACCTCACAAGAAGATCTGCAAAATCCATTTGCTTTTGCTCCTCTGGAGGTTTCTGTTCGTTCAGGAGTTTATTTTTTATACATATCCCCGTAGCTCATCTCTTTGTAGCCTTTTATGAGAGAGGCTTAAGGCAAACTACAGCTTCATCCCAGGTCTGTCCACTCGGAGAAACCTCATCGTGTGGTGCCGCCTGCTCCGTCTGCCACTATGCAGGCATTTATATTTTCAAGTCCCAAGTAGAACCCATCAGAATTTACATGAAAAGCTTTTCTGTTCGCAAAAAAAAAACTTGGAGAAGGAAAAGTCAACGAGAAAGTGACCTAGGAGCAGAGTCTAAAAGTCTAGAAGGATGAATCTTTGGGAGGGAGGAGGCAGGATGTGCAAGCTTTGCTCAGTGTGCAAGCTAGATTAATTTTAGATACGTGGTTGTTGTGGGTTGGTAAAGGGAAGTGGAACTGGAAATAGTTATTAGGCAAAAAAAAAGAAAAAGTTCGAAGTGGAAACTTTTTTCTACTTTCGGTATCAGCGCCAAGTGTATTTGGCCGTAAGGAAAAACTGGGAGTATTGTCAGCTTGTAATGGAAAGCCAGAGGCTTCTGGACTCAGATACTGTTTATAAATAATCTTTATTGTTTGTAGAATCATTTCCAAATAGTGCTTTGAAATGCGTAGCTGCCAAAATCCATCCTTAACAAACAGCTCTTTGGGTTGGCATTTCTAAGATGAAAACAACCAAATATGAAATATTTCCCAAAATGTGCAGGTTATAAGTCTGTGCAATTGCCACCTTTTACTAATTTGTAAGTTCTGGCAAGAGAAAGAAAAAATGCGAATGAGCCATTTCTTACCGGAAACATATCTGACTACTTTTTAAAGACTGTAGTTATTGTTTATTAGAACTGGCACCTTCTTCCAGCTGATTTTGCCTCTTTGTCACTGATATAGAGGAGATGGGGGAGACCTGGAGGTGCGGAGCTCTCCCCATGTCCTGCTGCACGGACAGGGGGGGTTCACCAGGATCCTTACACCAAGCGGCCGACACGGCGTCGGGATGTAATCTGCATTACTTTAGGCATATTTACTTCTTCAGTTTAGGTTTGGAAGCCGATAAGGATAAGCTAAAAGGGGATAAAAGCTGAGAGTGAACTTCACGGCTATGGAGAGTCTGGAGACCAGATTCTGAGATAACCCAGCCTTTCAAGGGCTCAGCTTTTATTTTAAGCGATATTAAACATTCCGAAATTATACTAACTATAACAGTAATAGTGATAATCACAACAACAACAAGCCAATAACTTTTTTTCTTTCCCCGAAGAGTCAGGAACCAGAAATAAAATTTCATCATAAAGCAAACCTAGTTTCTGAATGATACATTTAGTCAGGTCTAAGAGGTTATGAAAGAAACTTCAGTCACAGACCCCTGCTAGTTTCTGAATGATACATTTAGTCAGGTCTGAGAGGTTATGAAAGAAACTTCAGTCACGGACCCCTATAAACGCACGAAAGCCCAACAAAAAACCCCTCCTGAGGAGCAAAATATTTTTATATATTTTTTTAAAACTTAAAAAGTAAAGTAAGTTTCTGTAGCCTAAAAGTCGAAGGATCTACCTTTGCCATTTCCTGTGCTAGCTCTCAGTTTGAATGCTGCCGTCTGTTAAAAATCCGTAAGTGGTGAGGAGGGAAGGGAGGAGGGGGGGAATTCCTTGTTTGAAGAGAAGCAAAAACAAGTTACACATGTGGGCAATTTTCCAAGGACCGAAAGTATACTCTGGCTGAAAACCCCAATTCCAAATGAGGTTTGTAATCTCAGCAGTTAATAAAGCATTGAGAGATCCCCTGTAAAGTAAAAGCGTATGTGCATTTGAAAAGGGAAGCTGGAAGGAGAGAAAGTTAAAATAAAGTTTGATTGTTCTTGGGGAACCCACATTCTGGCTACTGGACTAATTTTCCAGGGAACCCCTCCTGCCCTCACCTTCTTCCCTGAAATAATATTCAGCTCCTCGGCAATAGCTGGGCGCCTGCCTCACTGCTGCAGATTTTACACCCCGGGAGCTGCTGGTGCAACTGCTGCAGATTCCCCCGACTCTGCTTTGGAGTCATCACGATATCACAGGAGAAAAACAAAACAACAAAAATAAAAGGAAAAAAACCCGTCCAAATCGCATTAGTCTGGGCGGAAGGGAAGTAACAGCCCGTGATGGTGAGAAATCTGTCGCTCCCTCTCAAGGCAGGGGAAGAGGGTGGGAAAACACAAGCACAGGTACAAGAATTAAGTTGCGATGGAATTTGTTTCAATAAAATCCGTAGCACGAGCCCCAGTAAAACAAAAAAAGAGGGGTGAGTTTCTTTCAGACAAACTTTTTTTTCCCCCCCCAGCATTTTTGTCAGTAATTAAAGCTCATCCCGGGTCGGGGTAATATCAGACAGGCTGGACCTTGGCAGGGGAGCAACTTAGTGGGGGAATGGGTTGAATTAACCGCAGTTGCCGGTCGCCTGGAAGTGCAGAAATGTGAAGCGTGTCTCAAACCAGGCGATTCCTATGCGGAGGAATTTTTTAATTTTTATTTTTTTCTTTTTTTTAAAGACATCCACACACAGCTGCTTCTCCAGGTAAGGTCGTTCTTATCTTTCTAATTTGGAAAAGAAGGGAAACAAACTGCTGCAGAGGACAAGTGGGACCCTCTGCCCACCGCACCCTCCTTTCCCTGCTCGTTCCTTCCCCAAACCCTGGGTAAATAAGTCCCAGCTCCCATTTTCAGGCAGCAATACAGACCCCCCCGGGCCTGATTCTGATCTTTCCCAGCTCTGTGTCCCCCCTTTCTCCTCCCTGGCCCTTGTTTCCTGTATTTACGTGGGTAGGAGGGAGATCAAAATCAGAAGCCCAGACATTTACAAGGCAGGTTAGTGGTTGCCTATGGGGACATTATTACCGAATAGTTTATGATTAACTTTCCCAGATTGTCCTTTTCCGTTTAAGGGCTTTGAGTTAGGGCACAAGCAGCACGTTGTTTCTAAGGAAGGAGTCACAGGGCTTGTAAGTTAGGTAGAAAACTCCGAGTTATTTTACGCTGTTTGACTTTCCTTCTCCTCCCCTTGAGCGGCTGTTTGTTTTATAGGCGAGATAGGCACTACGCCTACCAGAAGCTCGCACCAGTTTAAAACCCAGACAAGTTTTCCATTTGTCTGTTTTCGTTTTCTTTTAACACTCCGTGTGGAGAGGAAAAAAAAAAAAAAGAAAAAAAGAAAAACCAAACCTGAAATACAAGTAATCCCCTTGGCCAAAAAAAAAAAAGCTGCAGATGGTGGTACAGACCATAGATATGGTATCAAAGTTTAATTCTTCAAGCCTCGAAGGAAGGGCCAGTCCCAGGCCTATTTAACCGTGGCCTGGATCATATGAAACCTGGTTTTATGCGTATTTAAAATACCAGTGCAGGGAAAATCGCTTCAATGAGCTCTTTGCTCTCTCACACAAACTACGGGTTTCCAGCTTGTAAAAAGAGGAACGGGTGGACTCCATCCAAGCACACACTCCGACACGCATAGCTGTCCGCATTCCCTCCCTCTCACACTGATTTTAATAGTTTTTGGTATTTTTTTTTTTACAGTCAGCATATTCCCACGTGCAACACGTTGAGATACAGATGAAGGATGTGGTGAAACTATCGTGGGCATTTCTGACACCACTTAAACCCTTTTATTTCATGAAACTCGCAGCTGTGCTCCTCACCCAGCTCCATCTGAAGATGTGATATTTAATGAACTTACAAATCAACGCCCAGCAATGAACATGAGCATCTTTGCGCAGTTACGTGCATACAGACCGTGGCTTGGCATTTCTCGGTCTCTAAAGACGTGGGCATGTTTCCTAGGAGTTCCTCTGTGACTAAATATTTAATAACCAGCCCGGGTGGCTAAATCCGGCATTTTAACCTCCACAGGAAAAGCCACAGAGATACTCTCGCACCCCAGCCCCTCCAAACATTGCCAGCAAAACGATAACCCCAAATGGCTGCGGAGATATGCATCAAGGCGTTTAACAAACTTATTTTATCAGTGGGGATGATTAAACTCATGATCTTTTTTGTGTTCCCTGAACCCACGTTTTAACCTTTACGGGGAGGTGTAGAGCTCAACTACTAAAATAAAGACACACTTGAATTTCCCTGGAGTTGTGCGTGTATTTATAGGTAGATCATTTTTATGCGAGACACCAATTTGATGGCGCGTACCGAGGGGTTTGCTGCCGCTGGGGAACGGGGATTTTAGCCTCGGAGAGGCGCCGCAGCCTAATTAGACCTTTAATAAGCTCTTGATGATTCGGGGCGTGACTGTGTTGTCTCCCCAAAGGTCCCTGAAACGGGGATTTAAACAAAGAAAATCCCCTCCCCGCGCCCCGGTGGAGAGGGGGCTGGGGCGGGAGGGACCCGGCGGCTCAGCGCCCAGTGCCCCGGTGCGGTCCAGGGGCTGGAGGGTGGGGGTGGGTGAAGTGGAGGGACAGGGATGCCACCCCATCCCCATCTTTCCTGGGATGGGCAAGTGCCCTCACCACCCAAGACCGAGGAGGATAACTGGAGTAAATCAGGTAGTTTGATGTTCTTGTGTTTAAAATTAAAAGCCCAACAACATGAAACTACCTAATTCACAGAACAGTTTCTAGTTCAGCCTTGGGTCAAAGGCTAAAATTCCCAAGAAAGGCGCCTGGGCGGCCATTTTGTTTGACATCATCTGCAATCTGAACTTTTATAATAGAAAACAGTTGCTAGGAAACAAAAGCAACAAAAGAATCTTTTCAGCGACGGAATAAAACCCCTCCGATTGCACGAAATAACTATTCAAATGATTTCCTATGTACAGTGTCTGGAGCGGATCCCTCCTGCAGGACTTTACAAATAGTTTACAAATAGACCAGAGGAAACAGTAAAATGCTATTGACTTTGAGAAACAAGCGATTATCGCAGCTATAAAAAAAGAGCAAAAATTCCTAAAGTTCTTCCCCCACCTCCTCTGGAAAGCTAATTTAAGGGATCGCTTCCAATATGAAGCTGATTCATCAAGACTTCGTATTAAAATACTATTACCAGAGTTATTTTTTTTCTATTTTACCTAAACCTGTCAGCTTTTGGGTGACTTTCCACATTGAATGGAGTTAAATCAGTGATTTCCACGAAAAAAACCCACAATTAATTTATATTCTCCTCCCTTGAAAGCAAGTATAAAGTGATTCTTTTAAAGAAAAAAAAGTCAAGAACATATAAATCAATTAAAGCAAGATGAAAAAAAGCGTAATTGTGACTATTTTATAGGTGTAAATAGTAACACAGAGAAACTTACTGTGTCCTTTCCTCCCACCATGTGCTCCCCACGCTGGAAAAGCGTGTTATAAAATAATGACCGGGTAATGATAAAAAGCGAATTAAAGCTGAGGAGAGGGGCCGGGAGGCGGCCGGGCCCCGGTGGCTTTTTCTGAGCTCCGAGCAACTTCCGCGGAGGAAGTTTGGGAAGGAAAAAAAATTAAAAATCATCCCATTTAGTGAAAAGAGGACCACAGATCCCTAGCCCGTCGGGTGAAGTCACAACACACTTTTATATGTATATATTTAGATGTGTGTGTATATATATATAATATAAAGTCAATTTCTTACCTTGTAAGCTGGGAGTTTGTCCTGAAGTGGATTAAATAACTAAACGGGGTAGGCAAAAGAAGTAATAAAGGCTGGAAAGACAATAGAGATAGCCCCGTCTTGAAAGGGCGAGTTTAGGGGAGTTTAAAAGTTCATTGAAGGAACAAATCCTCCGAGCTCAAGAGATGCACGGAGGAGCCAGAAACTTGACTATAACTTAGCTTCATTTCATTGGAAAAGCCTTTAAAAGACTGGATGCGACGGTATATAAATCTATTGTACCGGAAATACAATAAAACTTAGCCATGTTGTTGAACTTCAAACAGTTTACACCAGGTCGGGCGGGTAGACAGGGCGGAATCCGAAAACAAACAAACAAACCCACAAAGAACAGCCACCCCCCGAAAAAAACAAACTGCCACTTGAAAGAGAATCAGGGGGAGAGGGAAGGTCTTTTTCTTGGGGGGGGATATTAAGAACCTGGGCACTTGTTTGTGGTTTATTTTGTGCGAAGTTGGAGCTCTCTAAATGCACGGGTGAAGGAAAACAGGGTCTGACTCTGCATCTTTGGTGTAGGCTATAATTTGAAATCAATACAGATTTTTCTGTTATTTCTCAATTAATCCTTTCTTTCTCTTCTTTTTGGTACACAAATACAGAGAGGTTCAAGTTTAAAACAAACCTGCGTGGGGAAAGAACTTAAAGCTTACTATAGAACTTCAGTTATGTTTACACGTGAGGAACCTATAATATCACACACCTCTATAATAGCACATCCATGCAATATGTGTTTGCTGGCATGCACACATACGTTCTGCTATACTTACATATACCACACCTATAACAATTTTAAAATTTGACGAATATTTTCTATTTCCTACCAAGAGGATTTAAAAAAAAAAAAACAACAAACAACAAACGGACAAACCTCTAGACTCACTGCTTTACTTTTTATGCCAATGCAATTTGTAAAACAAAAGTCGCCGTCACACTTCGACCCGTGCTGCTAAAAGCTCTTTCTTTCATACAAATCAGACGGGAGGAATATATTTTAACAGAGCTTTCACTGCTGCAACTTGGAAATGAAGCATCCCCCCATCCCCGTCCCTAAATTGCGGATTGAAAACGTAAATAAAGCAAAGCACTCAAGATAAGCATGAAAAACAAAACTGCATGTGCCATTTAATTTCACGATTAGATTTAAAATAAATAACAGTAAGGGGGCTAAGAAGGAGGAAAGAAGAAAAAGAACCCCAAATCTAAGTAGGTGATGTATTAGGTTTAATTCTTGGGCTGGAATAACATTTTAAGGTAATGGGATTTTTTTTCCCCATTCTGGCTACCGTGAAAGTTTTAAAAGACATTTTAAATTCAGACGTCAAAGACAAGTTAGAGCTCTTAGACAATAAATGGGTGTCTTAGCTATAAGATAACTTCTACTTGTCAGGGGAATAAGTGCTAAAATAATGAATAGGCTGAGATGGGAGGGATTTCAAGTGTTTGCGTGAGCATATATCAGTAAATGTATATATGTGTACATATCCATTACACACACATACTTACATAATACAAGAATCTATTACAGATCATCCAAAGGAAATGGCACTGAATCTCCAGATCTCGTTATGGGTTTCTTTGTGACTTACTTAGATCTTTACAAAGCAGTATTTTTATTAAAATATGGTTATAGCAGCTGCTTTTCACAGTTCCCATTCATCAGCATTAGCCTTTGGGAGTACTTGGTGTCCGCTCCCCAGGAGTCATGTGGCTATTCCCAAGCAGAATACGTTACAAACGGGAGGTGCTTGTCTCATTTATAGGAAAATGATTAAGAAGTTGGCCTTACACCCTCCCTCCTCCTTCCCTCCCCCTCCACATGGCTGCGCCTGGACGTGAGTGGGAAACAGCTCGACGTGGGCTCTTTCTCTCTTCCAGCTATCCATTAGGCCAATGAACATAACAGCAACACACACACAAAATTGCGCTGGGATATTTCTTAAATACTCATTGCAAAAAAAAAAACCAAAGAAAACAAAACCGAAAACTTTTTTTAACGTGAATACTTAAATCATTGTAACTACGGTATTAGTTTAAAAAAAAAAAGAATAAATAATAAATACCGCTCGCTCCTCCGCTGGCTGGGGCTCTATTTAACCCTTCGTCGCCGGGAGGAGC
>NW_009729638.1:386-675 GCF_000703405.1 Apaloderma vittatum | reverse complement strand
AAGCCTGCGGGGAGCTGAAGAAGGAGAAGGGCATCCATCGCCTGGAGGCCATGCTCTTCGCCTTGGACCGCATCAACAACGACCCTGACCTGCTCCCCAACATCACCCTGGGCGCCCGCATCCTGGACACGTGCTCACGGGACACGCATGCCCTGGAGCAGTCGCTGACCTTCGTGCAAGCCCTCATTGAGAAGGACAGCACCGAGGTGCGCTGCGTCAACGGGGGTCCCCCCATCATCACCAAACCGGAGAGGGTGGTCGGTGTCATCGGCGCCTCGGGCAGCTCTGT
>NW_009729638.1:0-333 GCF_000703405.1 Apaloderma vittatum | reverse complement strand
AAAAATAACTAACGCTGGCGCTTTTTGTGGTGTTTTTCCATGCGCTCCTCTTCCTCCACAGCTGGGGGTAGGCAGGAGCTGGTGTCTTTAAAAACCCTTCTCCTGCATCCCCCGGGTCCCCAGGGATCCCTTTCTCCAGCCCCCCTCAGTGACGACACTTTTAGGAGGAGGATTTTTATCTCTTCTCCCCCAGCTTCGTGGCGAGGGGCGATACTGACACCCCTGTTGTCAGCGGGGCTGCAGAAACGAGGTCGCCTTGCAGGGACCGTGTGGGGAGGTGGGCTGTGGCGTGGGATAACTCATGCTGGAAGAGACTGTGGGGGGCTCAGCCCA
>NW_009729637.1:0-231 GCF_000703405.1 Apaloderma vittatum | reverse complement strand
TCCCCTGGCAGCTGGGCTGGGTCCCGCTGGGGACGAGGTGTCCCGCAGGCTGTGCCCCCGCAGTGACACCTTGGGTGACAGTCAGCAGGGGCAGAGCCTGGCAAGGGGCTGCATCTGCAGGGACAGGACATCGCAGGGTTCTCAGGTTTAAAAATATCCCTTCTCAGCCGCCATTCTTCTTTTTTATGTCTTTGTGGCTCCCAAACCAAAAAAAGAGAGGGCCCCCACCCG
>NW_009729636.1:0-215 GCF_000703405.1 Apaloderma vittatum | reverse complement strand
ACCAACTGCCTGGTTTCCCTCCCTGCAGCATGGCAGTTCCTCAGGGTGAGGGGCTCCCAGGCCGGGAGATGGGGGTCTGTGGGGGCCCCTGGGGAGCCCTGAGGGGGCGCCCCCAAGCCCTGCTCCCCTGTCCCTACCCCTGCCCCATGCTGGCCAGCTACAGCCTGCTGCCCCCGGCACCCCTGAGCCTCCTGGCACCTTCGGTAAGTGCTACA
>NW_009729635.1:0-3357 GCF_000703405.1 Apaloderma vittatum | reverse complement strand
CCCGGGGTGCGGGGGTTCTGGTTTGTCGCGTCCCCGGCAGCTCCGGCCTCCCAGCTGTGTGTGAGGTTAGCGTGAGGCGTCCTGTTTCGCACTCCTTGGCGTGATACACATTGAGTGAGTCGCTAGACAATCTCTTTTTTTACCTTGTGTTACACCGGATCGTTTGTTCGACAGAGCTGCCTAGAGAGAAACATAGTATTTCTGGAATTCTAGACTCTTTTATTACAAGCGTTTCCATACGGTGGTTCAGACAGGAGAAGATTCTTAATTTCAGCATAATGAAAATTCTCAAACAAATGCCGGAGCTTAGTTAAAACCCCACACAGATGATTCCTGACAGAGTTAGGACTGTAAAATTACCTTTTTTTTACATTTGAAATATTTTCGAAGGTGCATTTTGTGAAGTTCTTTTTCATGCAATGTTTAGTTAAAGTCCAGAACTCACTGGCACAATATAATAAAGATAACAAACATCTGCATGAGTTCAAAGAATCAAAGAAGGCAAACTCATGACAGAAAGCACATTAAAGATTAAAACCACAGATACTGTAACAGGGCCAGACTCTAAAGGTTGCTGGTCATGAGCTATTGGAAACTCAGGGGATTCCTTACTGGAGCATGTAGCTTGGGGATAAATGAACGTATACTCGGAGTCTCCTTAGTCAGACATGAATTCCAGGGTGCACCATGAGGTGAGCCAGCATCTGCAGTACAGGTAGTGCAGTCGGCTGTAAGATCCCCTGAGATACTTGGTGTGGAGCAGAAGGAAAGGAGCAACAGATGAGAAAATGTTACAGAAAACCATTTGCGTTGTCTCTTACGTGTTAAAAAACCCACACTACAGAGAAACCCTTTGGGAAGAATAGACTTGTAATGTGTGAAATGTTTAAATCTGCAAACCAGAGCTGCTGGTTCACATGAGGTCCCGTTAGAGAGTGTTAGGGCTCTACTATTTCTCATTCTCATTTGACTCACCTTGTCTGGGGGAGGAGTGGAATCAGGCACATTACCCAGTGCTTCCTCTATTCAAGGGAAGTGAAAGAATTCCTATAAAAGGCAACTGAAGTGTGAAGTAACCTCCCTGATGCACTTTCTTTTGACCCTTTACGGGAGATGTTCTATTTTTAAAGTTTGGATTATGTTGGCAAATATAACTACTGTAATTTCTTTGTTTTTACAAATAGAGGTGACTGTAGTGCCAGTAAAGGGAACACCAAGATCCTTTAGCAAAAGCTATCAGCAATTAGCGAAAAAGCAAACCAGGAATACTTTGTTTCTATCTGTTAATTGTCAGTGTCATAAATGTTGTTTGTAACAAGTGGGAGGGTCAATACCTATTTCTTAGTTTCCAGCTTTGAGTACTACTGTCATTCTGTGTTGCGTTACAATTTAAGAAAAGTCAAAAAGATTAGTAAAATGTGACTGTCCCCCAACTCTACACTTTTTTTTTTCATCAATTATTTGATTTAATTCCTTTCAGTTAATTTCAAAATTAATTCAAGCGGGTGATTTCTCTTGGTTTTATTTACTTGCTTCTTTTATGTATTTTTATTTTTCTGGTGATTTTACTATGACATAATTGGTAGATTTTTATTTCACAAACCATAGGACCACTTTTCATTATGTATCAGTCAGTAATTTTTAAATTTGCACATGTATTTCATAAAGATTAATAATAAATTGGATAATTTGAGACTTTTCTATGATTGTGGTGCCATTTTTGGCTATTATCTACATTTCAGGAATGCTTCTTCCAGGTCCAGTATATGTAGAGTTTCCACACCTTGATTTTTTTTTGTCAAGAGACACTAGTGCTGTCTGTGCCTAGGACTCTGCCAAATGACATCAAGAAGAAGGGCTGGATTGTAGCTAAGTCATGCACTAAAAGGTGTGAAGTTTGAGTACAAACGATGTGAGCATGTCATGGTAGGTCACAGTAAGCCATTGCCATAACTGCCGAACTTATTTACACAAGACTAATATATTGATTTCTGGTTCAGAAATTGCTGTAGATTCACTATAGGTTTTTCTTTCCTTGACTACCTAAAGTTTTCGGATGAGCTTTATTTCTGTTTACTAATGTTTAATAGAATCATAAAATTATGTAGGTTGGAAAAGACATTTAAAATCGTCAAGTCCAACCATGTAGTTCACTGGATCCTCCTTTCATCCCTTCTGTAGATGGGCATCGCACTTGCTGACCTCCAGACCAACAGGACCTCCCCGGTTAGCCAGGATGTTCATATTAGGCAAGACAGCTACTAAATTTCGGTGGATTGTATGGACAGGAGTAGGTAGGAGATAGTAAGGAGTCTACCGCTGAATTCTTTGCAGGTCCTTGTGCATAATTGTAATGTTTTCATGCTTCATAAACTGAAGGATCATCTACTGTTCTGAAATGGTTTATGTGATTTGTTCCATAGCTGTGGCTGCAGCACAAGAATTTGTTGCACTTAACTGGTTAGGTGAATCGGTTAGAGCGTGGTGCTGATAACGCCAAGGTCACGAGTTTGATCCCCGTTTGGTCCCCTTGTGTTGCCTGATCTAGTTGAGAAGCGTCCCTGCCCATGACAGAGAGGGTGGGTTAGATGATCTCAAAGGTCCCTTCCAGCCTAGGCCAGTCTAGGATTCTATGATTTGCGTTATCACCCTCATGACCTCCCCTACAAGTGCAAGAAACAACTCTGCAAACTCAACAGCACCCCCCCTGGTGTTCTGCTCGCCAGGAGTGGAACAGCGGAATTTCAGTTTAGCTCTGAGTGCAAAGGCTGAGGTTTAAAATAGAGTTTATATATCTAAGCCTTTATATTGTCTTCATGACTATGGTGATTTACCTCATAGAGCCTGGCATGACCTGGCAGCTACGGGGGTAATCGTGAAGGCCTAAAAGCTTCACTTGGTATGCCTTGATGTCAGCGTCATCAGGAAGCTTCTAGGGGTTTTTTTACTGTTGCTTTTATGGACTCTTGTTCTCTGAAAGCTTATTTTTTCTGCTCATAAAACTGTGCCTTGTGACACACAGTGAAACGAGTCTAGAACAAGAACTGTTCGTACTCTAGCCTGCGGCTTCTTTCCCTGGTGGCACACAGGATCCAAATGCTCTTTGGCGTTTCATCCTGCCTGAGCAGCCCAGTGCGTCTACTGCTGAGGGTGTGGGCTTGCTTTCTTTTGGGGGGCCAGTTAGCGCAGTGGTTTGAGCGCAGTGCTGGCAACAGGGATCAACACCGAGGTCACGGGTTAGATTCCCGCTCGGTCCCCATGTGTTGCCAGGTCTAGTCGAGAGGTGGCATCCCCACCCATGACAGGGAGATTGGACTAGATGATCTCTAAGGTCCTTCCAGCCTAGGCCATTCTAGG
>NW_009729634.1:0-267 GCF_000703405.1 Apaloderma vittatum | reverse complement strand
GCCGGCGCTACCCCGACTCCCCCCGCCACTGCTGAGACCACCCCAACGTCCCACCACGGTGACCCGCCGTGGTTCTGCACGGGGCGGTGAGTGCTACGGGCCGGGAACAACCAGTATTGACCAGTAAAAGCGCTTGGTCCATCAACTCAACGAAGGTGGGGAGGGCTTCACGGTGAGGACATGGTTCATCGAGGCAACGAAAGGCTGGAGAGTGTCTTCACGGCGGGGGATGTGGGTGGCCCACCCAACAAAGGCGTTGAACACCTC
>NW_009729633.1:7871-8157 GCF_000703405.1 Apaloderma vittatum | reverse complement strand
CGTGCCCAGGGCCGTGGATAGGGATGTTTCTTCAGGGTCCGTGTCGTGTCGTGTCGGAACGGGATCGAGTGTGAGCTTCGTCCTCATCGCTCCTGCCCAAACTCAGCACAGTCTGCAGACCCGGAGAGGGAAATTGACATGGCTGAGCCATAACAACATACCCCGCAATAATCTCACGTACAGTATAGACTGCGACTCTCCCTTAAGGAGGCATAAGGCAGGCTGTTCGGTTTGTCAGAGGCCACTTTACAGTTACGTCCTTGCAAATATTTGCATGATTATCGTT
>NW_009729633.1:7570-7858 GCF_000703405.1 Apaloderma vittatum | reverse complement strand
TTGTGCTGGCTTGTGAGTAAGCACTCGTAGAGTCAGGGAGGCGTTCCTTGCAGCCAAGGTCTCCTCGCTAGCTTAGAGCGGCTGTCACATGTTTTTCTGGGCAATATGGGGGAGCTATTAGAAATTAGGATAATCACAGAGCAAAGTATTTCTTTAGCTTGCAACGCAGTCAGTCGTCTGTTTGGAGATAAACTGTATGGCACCATCCTGGTTCCAGCTGGGGTCGAGTTGATGTACTTCCCAGTGGCTGGCAGAGTGCCGCCGGTTGGGTTTAGGGTGAGAATAATG
>NW_009729633.1:0-7539 GCF_000703405.1 Apaloderma vittatum | reverse complement strand
CGCAGTTTGGATTTAGTGGGAGAATAATGCCGGTAACACACGGATGCTTTAGTAGTTGTTACGTAGCGCTTATCCGAAGTCAAGGATTTTTCAGTTTCCCATGCTCTGCCAGCGAGCAGGTGCACAGAAGCTGGGAGGGAGCACAGCCCAGAGAGCTGACCCGAACCGGCCCAAGGGTGATTCCTCAGCACAGGGCACCACGCTTACTGGGTGAACTGGGGGGAGCTGGCCAGGGGGGACGGATCGCTGCTCGGCCATCTGTCAGCGGGTGGTCAGCAATTGCATTCAGCATCACTTGGCCTGGGTTTTATTTCTCCCTCTCTGTTCCTTTTCATTACTATGATTGTATTTTTATTGCTGTTCCATTAGATTTTATTTTAGCTATGAAACGTCTTATCTCAACCCAACAGTTGTTTCTTTTTTCTCCGATTCTCCTCCCGACGCCACTGGGAGGGTGAAGGAGGGAGAGAGCGGCTGCGCGGTGCTCTGTTGCTGGCTGGGGTTAAACCGCGACAAGCACTTAGGAGAATGTCTTAAGGGGAGTGTTATGGTCCGATGGAAGAAAGAAAGGCAGAACATAAAAAATGACGAATTAGGAAATCTTTAAACAAGGATAAGGAAATAAAGCTGATCTCTCTTGCATAAACTTGTTTAGTCTCCCATTGACCCATTTAAACTCTCATTGTCCACAATATCCTTTGGCAAGTACTTCTAGAGCTCAAATAGCCATTGTTTGAAGAATCTCCTCCTTTTTTTTTTTTCTTTTGAACTGGATTCCTATAGCTTCTTTAGATGTTTCCAGTCCTTGTACTGGAAGAGACAACAAACAGTTGGTTCTCACCTGGGCCACTGTTACATAGATTCCCCTCCAGTTCTCACTCCCAGGTTCACTTGGCCATCCCTTACATGAAAGCTGTTTTGTCTTTCTGCTCTTTTGTGAGCTGTATGCCATTTGATTTGCCTTTTTAACCACTGCTGAACATCAGGCTGACATTCTTGTGGAAATGTCTGTCTGAGATCTTACTCTGGAATGATGGTCAGTTCAAAGCGTGTTATTTGCTGTGTGAAATTAAGATTTTCTTTTTCCTGTGTATGTTCTTGTACAGTTATCTACACTGAATTTTATTGACTGCTCTATTTGCTAGTTCCTCAATTCCATGATGCCCTTCTGCAGTTTTTCAGTTAGTTCTGTACCTGTTATCTTGAATATAGTGTCATCAGCAAGTTGTCACCTCAGTAAGCTTTGTGTTCTATCAAGAAAGGGAAAATAACACCTGCAGAAATGTCTATCTAAATTATGACTGTTCTGTTACAGTACTAAAAAAAATGGTCATGCTATTAATATAATTGTTGATTCTGGAAGAAAAATTTGAAATTTCAGTATTCCAAAACACTAGCAGATATGCTAAACTCTGGTCAAATATATAAGTAAATTTTAACAGCAGAAAGATCTGGATACAGGTAATGTGTACATAAACACAATATCAAAAACATCCCTACTTTTATCTTTTATGTATTGTTGTATAGCAATATAAATATGCAACATAAAACACATTACACAAAACACTTAAATTATACTAATGTATAAATTTATACACATAAAAGGCCATGTGTTTTTTTATGGCTGTGATAGAATTCTTGTAATACTAATGTTTTCAAGTGAAGCTTTCTCAGAGATTATGTTTTCGAAATTCAGTTTTAATTCATAAAAAAGTTTTCAGGTAGATTTACAGTTCAGAAGTGGGATAACTTGGCTTTTGGAAGTGTTGATAATTGGAAAGGGCCAAGGTAATGGGAGATGATTCTGATGTGACAGTTCTGTTTGTTTTTCCTTTTGATTTGTTCCTTGCCCGAGGCGTATGATCCGGAGGTGCCACTCCTTCGATTTAGCCAACTGAAGAACATGTCCTATTATGAACTACCATGTCTCAGAGTTTCCCCTCAGTTCACTTTCTTCAGTTTGAAAGGTTTGTAAAGAAATGCTTGTGTCAGAAAGAGCACTGAGAGCTTATTATTAAAAGCTTATTCATAGTCTTAACTGTGGGAAACCAGTATCATTATACAAAAATCTCTCAAAAAAGTTTCAAGTGGTTGAAGGGTAAATTTAAATAGGGGTTATGACATTTTTACATGCAAAAGTCTGTCAACTCAATGCTAGCAGGATATCTCTTTCTTCGGATTGAGTGCAATATAATGCATTTCAGCTTGCTTGTTTCATAAAAAAATAAAACTCTGTCATGAATACTTATGACTATTTGCACTTGAAGTGAGCCTAAGCAAACATGCCAAGGTTTCGCATAGAGCTCAGCCAATTTGTTAGATTATTCATGGCAGTAGTGAACATGTACTTTTTAAAGCTTTTATACTCTGTTGCTATAGATAAATGTTATCAGATTTTATAGCAAATGACAGCCAGGAAAAAAAAAAGCCTCTTAGACAACTTCACATGTGCCTGGAAACGTGGCAATAGCTGGGGGAAGGCACCACCTGGTCTCCAATAAATCTGGGGTCCAGTCTTGGTCAAGATGTCTGTGTGTGGAAACTTCATAAGTGTTTTACAGAGGGAGTTTGGACTTGGCTATCCGAATCAAGCACTGGCAAAATGGTATTTCTGCTTGACAGTCACATGGTGCCTTTTGTCAAGGCCATTGTTGTAATCATAGAATCACAGAACAGAATCATAGGATCTGTTGGGCTGGAAGGGACCTTTAAGGGTCAATCTAGTCCAATCACCCTGCAGTGAGCAGAAACATCTTTAGATGAGGTTGCTCAGAGCCCCATCCAGCCTCACCTTGAATGACTCCAGGGATGGAGCCTCCACCACCTCCCTGGGCAACCTGTTCCAGTGTTTCACCACCCTGGTAGTAAAGAACTTCTTCCTGACATCTAGTCTAAATCTGCCCTGCTCTAGTTTAAAACCATTGCCTCTCATCCTGTCGCTGTCCCGGTCTTGCCCTGGATGCAAACCCTGCAAAGGGGCCCGGGGCAGGAAGCCCCGAGGTTTGGGATCTCTTGAGTCAAGAAAGAAGACCTCTGCCCCTCGGGGTGCCTTGCAGCTATTCTCTTGGCCCTTCTGGCCAATAAAAAGGCCATTTATTTAAGGGACACTAGGTGGCAGCGTGGCATCACGTTGCCTAACGCTTCCCGTCCCCTCTTTCCTGGGGTATTGGGTGGTACAGAAGGGCGTCGCCGACACGAAGTTCGTGATTTGTCTTCTTTTCCCTCGGTTAATCGGTACGGAAGGCTGTGTGCTGATGAAACGCAATTCAAAGAAAGGACTACATGTAAAGTGCAGGCCAGGTTTTCAATGATGGCCACTGCTATTAATTAAAATCTCTTCAGTGAGTCTCCAATTTTATCGTATTAGAATAAAAGATTGTCCTGTGAATGATGATCCTTAGTGCTTCAGAGGTGAAAGGTTAAAAGAAAAATCTTCATCTCACATTGTGAGTTTTTCCCTGCTGTGTAGCATCCCTTAAAACAATTAGGTCCTAAACTAATGGGTTTACCTTGAAAAAAACCATCATTTACATAGAGCTTTAAGATTTTTAAATGAAACATTCTCTATAAAGGCTAGGAATTACTAATCTAAAGCTATTTCCAATTCTGTTGACTACAAGTATTTAGAATATTATTTACAAACTAGACAAATCAAACAAGTTGCTTTAAATTTTATTCTTCATTTTTGAGAGCACCTGAACAGCAAACATAGAAACTACACTGGAACATGACTGCCTTTGGGTTTGATAGATGAGACCAGTGTAAGAAAGACAAATGCATTTGCACATCACTGAGAATATAAGTTAGAGATGACACAGCACAGTGACAAAGAGTCAATAGTCTTTCAGATACCAAAACACTTTGTCCAATGGAATTTGAACTGCAGGGTTATGTACAAAGTACAGGCACGGATTCTTGTTTTTAATGTGCGTTTCAGACATTTTCAAAACAAAGGGAATGTTTTAGGAATGGGATGTGCATTTCTTACACAAAACAAATGGCCCAGCTGATAAAGAAATCATAACTACTGTGCTCAAAAAGACAATTGATTTGGTGTCAGTGTTTGGGGGAGCCATCATCTCAGCCAAGGCAGTGAAAACCTTTAGTTACTTTTGACATCACAACTGCACATACTCAGCACTCCTAAATGAGTTGGGAAGGCAGAAAGCAGACAAGCAAAAAATGAGAACACACATAATCAAGTGTATTTAAGTATATGTACATATATATGTGTAGATATACACCCACACATGTAATTGTTAAGATTGAACAAACCCAGTAAGACAGTAGGTACGGTTCAGCCAAAGATTAGGATCCATAAACCAAGAATGTATGTCCTGTTTTATGACCACAGCCCTACAGCTAGAACGCAGGACATAGAGAAGTGATGAATGAAGCTTAATCATGTAGCAATGGCCGTGCAGCTCTCCACAGCATGACATAAGGAATGTTTTATGCACTAAACATTGCCGTTTCTCTCTACAGAAGCATTCCTCTTACATCTTAGAAATGAATGTTTTCTCTAAAGGCAGAAAAGAGTGAATCACAGCATATTCTGAAGTACATGAAAGGGTTTTAATTGCCACCTAATTTGTTTTGTTTGAATTTAGAAGGAATACTAATTTATTTTTCTCTGATGCATAAACATTTGGCACTGAATTAATCATAGCTCTGTTTTTGAATCAAGTAGCTTCAGGGCTGATACTACTTATACACAGCCAGCACAGTATGCATGCAACATATAAACAGAAAGATAACAGAATCCATCTCATCTCTTCCTAACTATGTCTATAACATATATATCGATTTGCTACAACCTGTTAAAATTAATTATTGACTAGAAATTATTGAGTTTTCAGTAACTGATTATTAAGCTGGAAATTGAGAACAGAGGTGTTAGAGTACAGTCTCGCCCACATGCTTAGGAGTAAACATTTAATTCTGAAAACAACAAGGTATTCCTATAAAGCTATCAATCCTTTTTAATTTACAGAAGAATCTCAGAACTTACTATGCAACTGAAATGTGAAAAAAACCTGCAGTGCTTAATTTCACTAAAAACAGAAGGGAAACTGTAAAATGGTGAATAGAAAATACAAGTTTTTTCAGAGCAGAAAAGGAAAAAACACAAGCAACGAGACATTACAGTGCTTCTCAAACCCACGTTACTCAATCACCTTGTCTCCCAAGGAATATGTTTTTATGATGTCCTTCCTACCTTCACATGGGCTATCGCTCATGCTGCCTGCTTCTGTATATCTCCAAGATGACAGCTGAACAGCGTCACCCCCCCCCCCCCCACCCCTGCGGCCCCCCCCCCCCCGCCACCACTGCAGAGACCAAAGTCCTGAGGGATGTGCATGCATCTGATTCCTCAAAGACAACAGGGCTGCAGCTACATGGTAACATACAAATTCCTCCTCGCTTTGAATGAGAGAAAGACCAAAGGACACCAGCTTATTTGCCTGTGCTATGTTAATCAAGCAGAAGCTGATCCACTCTACTGACTCTGGATTTAGCATGCACAAGAAACGCTATTTTGCCATGCTAATGGGATTAAAGCCTAAAAAAAGAACTATGATGTATTTTGCGTATACTGCCACAGCCTACTTGGCAGGTTTGTTTTGTGTATCACACACATTTCTCTCTTCTTAATGATAAAGCTTATATTGTTTTAAACTAGATTTGAAGGGAGGTAGTCTGTCATTAGACCAAGTGTTATAATTGCAAAACACACACCAGCTTTTAGGCACACTAGTGTCTCTTATAAATGATACCACATTGCATAACCAGCAAGAAGCATAACAATAACATACAATTATCTGGTTAAGAGGATTACAGATCAATAGCATATAAATAGTTATTTTGCTGGGTCTTAAGTCTCCCTTTAGTAAGAGATGTTACTTGATAATATATATTTTAACTCAGATGCTGGTATTTTTCTACTGTATGAGCTTCATCGTTGTGCACAACGGATAGAAAGAAGCACAACTACAAAAATAAGAGAAGCCTCAGCTATTACTTGTAGGACAAGCCTCAGCTATTACTTGTAGGACAAGCCTCAGATATTACTCATGGCTTTAATAGTGAAGGTATTTCTGCACATGGATGTATAATAAACATACTTTGGTTGATTGATGTAGTCATTTTTGTAAACATTGTCAGGACATCTTTGCCAGCCAACGAGCAAAAAGAAAAAAATCTTCCCTGAGTTTAAGGGAGGTAGTTGCCTATGCAAGGAAGGCAATCTACAGACACGGAACCTAGAGTGATTTCAGTTCCCTGTCCCCTTCTGAACTGTTGTGAAAGGATTTGAGTGGCCTGAGTTTGCAGAAGACAGCTGGTGGCTGCTTAACATGAAATACTCTATACTCAATCTCCCATTTCCTCTAAGTATATATAAACATATTTATATAGTTTCTTCTAAGGATATCTATTCCTCTCCTCATAGCTCTTCTAGAAAATCCTCCAGAAGAAAAACTGCTCTCATGCCAGCACTCCATTCGAGAAAACTTTTTGGATGTGTTCCTCAGCCTGGGGCTCGGCAGCTGCCTTGCGACAAAGGGCAGTAGCCGTGGTTGCATCCCCACATTCGAGAGGGCAGCTGGGCTTACTGGGCTGGAAAACTCCTTTCTTTCTCCCTCCACAGGCAGGCAAGGCGCCAGTTCTCTTGGAGGGCCTTCTGTGCCAGGGCAGTCCCCGCATCAAGCGGTGCTGCTGTGCTGACCGTGCTTTCCATCCGCTGTGCCGGCACAAAGACGGTCACAGGCCAAGGGTGAGTCACGGCTTAAAATAGCAGCGGGCACAAGACAGAGTTTCAGACCACGACACAAAATGCCATACAGGGCAGCACAGCGAACAAAAGGGCTTTGACTGAAAAAGTGTGTGTCTACACACAGCTCTCATTAAGGCCAGACAGATATCAGTTTTAAAAATGTTGGCTTTTTGAAATAGTCCCAGCAGTGCAGAGCTAATGTGGTGCTCCTCTTTAGATGCCTTGCCTTTTACCTCCAAATCAGTGGTGATTTTCCACTGGGAAAATGACATTAGGAGGGAAGAGCAGTCTGTAAGTGGGTAAAAATTAGTAGTTTCTCCTCTGGTCCTGTCCAAACAACGGAGGAACATTCTGGGTACTGCCTGTGACAGGGAAGGCATCAGAGGGCCTGAATAACGCTGAGCGGAGAGAACGAGGCCTAATGGCTGTGAGCAGGCGGAAAGTTGACAAGGTGTCCAAGGGCAAGTCTGTAAAGGAAAGTTGTGCTAAAGGGACATAACTACTATGAAGGTCAGGAGAGAACAAGGGAAACTGGCAGAGTCCAGTAAAAGCAGAGAGCGAGGGGAAAAAAAAAGACTGGAATCTACTGGAGTTAATCGGAGAGTGCCATCGCCGTGCTGCGTGGGCTTTGAAATGCAATCAGCTTGGACCGTGCCTGTGCTTGGCTTCTGCTTGTAACCTTTTCAGTATGGTTGCTGTTCCGGGGAGGCAGAGGTGCCAGCTTCCAGAGGGCAGGTGGGAGAGATGCCTTCCCTCTGCCCGTG
>NW_009729632.1:5457-11149 GCF_000703405.1 Apaloderma vittatum | reverse complement strand
CGGGCTCCTCCGCTCCCAGAGCCGCCAGCTCTCCTTCCCATTGCACGCCAGCTCCTGCGCAAACAGCCCTGCTGCTCTCCCCGCGCTGTTCTGCTGCAGGCTAAATTAATTATTTCTAATAAACTCATGTTTAAATTACAGAACCAGGCAGAGGCCAGCTGATTTGAGGGCTTTTCACTCCATTAGCCATACTGCAGTCAGCTGAGAGCCAGGCAAAGCTCTTGACTGCACCCCCGCAACCGGCAGGACGGCGTCCTGCAGCCCTCCCTTCCCTGCCAGGTGGGTTTCAGGCCACCTCCTCGGGCCTGGGGACAGCCCAAAGGGTCTCAACTCACCCGCTCACATGCCTCAACTCTGGGAGACCAGGAGCAACGACCTCATGAGGTCTGTGCAGTGACAGAGATGTCCCAGGCACCAGGGAGATGGAGACGAGCCGGCAGCCCTCTGACCAGGGCTTGCAGCTCCGATTTTGGGGAAAGTGTAAGGATAATGTACACTAAGGAAAGAGAAGGAATTTGGAGCCAGCACTGCCTAATGAGCAGGTGTTCCCCACCAGCAGCTGCAGTCAGCAGGATTCGCAGAGGCAACGCTGGTTTGCAAAGGCAGATGCCAGGACAGCGGATGCACAGAGGCTGAAGCACCTGGGTAGGATTCACCCCTCCCTGCCCCTGGGTATCGCAGCTTTATCAGCCCCAACCCAGGCGAAGCAGAAACATTTCCAGGCAGCAGGTTCATTTCAGCACGTTGCAGTCAGTGCATCTAAGCCCATCTGGCTCCCCCCACAACTTATCTAAACTCTTCCTAGATGGTTTTTATCTTTAAACTACTGTACAGCAACACAAAAAAAGACAACAATTATTTTATGATCATCTTTGCAGGCTAATACCAATTCACTCCATTTGCCAAAGGATGGTACTTGCCCTTCTTTATGCGGCCTCTGTGTTTTTTTCAGCCAACACAGACAATCTCATGCTCCTCATAACCGCAGCCATAAACTTTCCTCCCTCTGCCCCTTGTGAAGTGCGTAAAACCTGTGGGATCACCAGCACCAGCCCGGGAGGCCTCTCTGGGGAGGCAGCAGCCGGGCAGGTCTCACAGGAGCTCCCATCACTCGCTCCTTCACGGACCTGAGCAGAGCGGGGAGGACAAGTGCCGAGCGAGGGAGCCTGAATTTCTGGTTGCTGAGGCTGCTCTGGTGCTCTCCACGGCTGTGGCGGCTGCCCGGGAAGGCACCCGTGGGCGCTGCTCCTGAGGGGGCACGTGCTGGCCGGCACAGGACCCCTGGGCAGAAGGGGCTGGCTGGCCTGAAGGCAGCTCCTGCTCTCTCCGTCCCTCGGGTGGGCACCTCTCGGGGCTGTCTGGAAGGAAGCTCTGCTGACCTGCCAGGGATGGTTCTCTTCTGCTGGAGAGATTCTGAAATGCAAAAAGCTCTTCCCACATGGAGGAAAGATTGACCTCTTGGGAAACGTTATGATCTCTCAGCAAGTTATCTGCGATCTACAGAAATGCCGCTTTCCCAGATTTCAGCCTGATGAGTTTTCTTTGGGTTTTTCACATGCTAGGTCTGAATTCATTACACCCTCAAATTCTGACTTATTTTCAAACCTGTCCACAGAGCGGTGGAAAGAAGGAGTTCTGTCAACAATGGAACTTTCCTCCAAACACTTTAAAAAGTAAAGGTTCATCAAAATCAACTTTAGTTTGCAAACTGTTTAGGTTTTGATTTAGCAGCTTTATTGTGGCAAAAAGAACGGTTAAGAAGCGCTCCCAGGCATCTCCGCCGCAGATTCTGGGAGAGCAAAGGGGGCTGGCACAGATCTCTGATCCTCAGCCAACTTCTCCAGCACCGGATTATAAGCATCCTTCTTCCTCCTGCTGGAGTGCAGACAAAAACTGCATGTTCTTGTAAAAGCCTCCAGCCATAAAGAAGACAAAATGGTGTAACGTTTAACAGAGCACACTCTCCTGGCTCTGGCTCTGTGTCCTTGGGGTTACACGCTGATGGCCGGGGCTGCTCCTGGTCCCCATCACTCCTGGGCACCCGTGGCATGGATGAACAGCTCCAGGTGAGCAGCGGGAAGATGCCACCAGGGGTACCCGGGTGCATCGTTCCCAGGCAGTGAGTGAACCTTTCCATGCGAGCAAAATAACAAAAGACCCTTCCCTGACAGCAGAATCACAGAATGTTGGGGGTTGGAAGGGACCTCCAGAGACCATCTAGTCCAAGCCCCTGCCAAAGCAGGTCCCCTAGGGCAGCCAGACAGGAATCTCCGGTCTCTCTGCCAGCTGCCCTTTCTCAATTCTTAATGAAAATAAGCACTTGCACTGTCCCTTGAAGATACCAGGAGTGTGGGCACTGCACGCTGCTGGGAGAGTGTGGGCTCAGCACCGACCCGGGCTCCAGGCTGCCCGGCTAGCTCTGACAGTGACACTTCAGGTTCTCCAGGTTCTCCTGCAAATGTGACGTGTGACCGTCCCTGTCCCAGGGATCGCCCAGGATCTGTAGGCTCAGTGCTGCACACACGGATCCTTCAGCAAACATTCCCCAGCTTGCTCCTCGCCAAGAAGCAGCATCTCGTTTTTCCAGGAGTCATCTTGCTCATTACAGGTGCCTCCATCCTGCAGATGACAAATCACTCCCTGAACGTACGGGCTGCACAGCATGTCTCTGGCTGAGTTGAGATTTCACCCAGAACCACATCCCCAAGAGTTATTATCGGTTTCATTAGATTAATGATTGCAGAACCACCGGCAGCATAGCAGATGAGGCATTTACTTTTGCATTCGCGTACAGTAGCAACCAGTTGCATGGTTTTGCTTAAATCAGGACAAGAGACTGGCTGGAGACTGACACAGTGAGCCGTGATTTCTTGCTGGCTTTAGCAGCAAGGCGACAGATTTATGATGCTTAAAAAATACCGACTGGACTGAGAAACAGACAGAAATCTTCTTGGTCTGTGCATAATGACACACAAAACTTTAACTCCTTGCATACTGTGAGCTTCTCTCCAGTCTGTTCTCAGCTTAGACTGGTGGTAGGACTCCCCTCAATATAATGGGGTGAGGAAAGCAAATTAGAAAACATCCTCTCACTGCCTAGTCTGTCATCTGTGCCGCTAATAGTCATGAGTAGACCACATGGTGGGCATGCTGAGATAAAAGGAAGCTAAGAGATTGTTTGTACCGTTAATACATCTCATGATAAATGATGTGTAAAGTTTTACTGCAAGGTCTTAAGGAGGCTTTGAGCAGCGAACACCAGCTGAGGGAATGCCAATTTGGGGGAAGGATGGAAAAGCAAATCTGGGGAGGCTGGGAGCAGCCTGAGCCCAGAGGAGAGAGGCAGGGAAGGTTCATCTCGTCTCCTCCAGGTCTGCGTGATACCCCAAGGCCAGACGTGAGGCACCGAGACACCAGATCTGCTGGGGGGTGGCTGAGGGAGGTTGGGGCATCACATCCACACTGGGGAGGAGAAGTCAACGACTTCTGCAATGGCTCAAACACTGAGGCAGCCAAGGCTAATCTTGGTAGCTAAACATGCTCTTAGAAGGCTTTCTTGCTTTGTCCTTTCAGTTTCTTTCCTATGCTATGATCCAGTGTTAAATGGAATAAAGTTACTTTTCACCCAGAAACTAGCCCGAGATGTCTGGACCCTCCTTCCCTTTGGGAGCAGAGAATTATTAAACAGGTTGGACTCTGTCACAGGGGCTGTTCAGAGCACGAGTGCAGAGGGCCCTACACGCAGTTGCCGGGCAGGGTGGGCTTCCCTCGCGCTGCGACTCCTGCAGCACCGCTCACCTTCAACTTAGCAAATATCAGTGAAGCTCAGGGCCACTACTGGCGTCTGCCAAGGTTTCCTTGAAGCGGCAGCTACGCAGCAGCAACAGAGACATGAGCACAGTCTACGCTTTCGGTGTTCATTCAGGCTGACTCTTCTGGTGCTTTGTCCCTGGCTCGAGGCTGCTGAGAGGCAAACGGTTGGTCACCGTGCCCCAGTGAGCTGGAGGGAGCTGGTCTCTGTGTCTCCGGCCAAAGCCCATGTTTGAGCCTCTCAGCACCACTTCTGGTACAAATCTGTGCATCCCTGGGAAGCTGCCTCCCAGCCACATCTGCTTTTCCGTGCTGCACCTAATCAGTACGAGATCCTGCCATGTGGATCCCGGTACTGGCAGAGGGACCCGTCACTGGTGACACCACAAGCCCCTCTCCTCAGCTGGGGCTCTGTGAGACTCAAGGCAGAGGATTAATGCTGTGGCTATCTCATAAATGCCATGCAAACATGAAGAGAACTGAGCAAATGATAAAATGGAGATTAATTTCTGGAAGCAGAGAGATTGAATAAAGAAACAAGGCATCAAAATACGCAGTTTATGCACAGGGAAGATATATCTTGACAGGGACGATTATTTTATGTGGAGCAAATAACTCACTAGTAACAGATATGCACATTTGAAAATGTGGTATTAGGAAGAAAGTCCTGGTTTCCCCTACTTCAGGCCAGAGTCCCTGACAAGTACATCCTCTCACCCCACACTCGGCACTGCCTCGTGTTTAAACACCCTCCTCTTCCTCGCCTTTCTTCCTCCCCAGCAACCCTCCCCTCCACTGCATGCTGCAGGTTGCTGCCCCAGGGCCCGGGAGCCCCTTCCCTGGTGACCAGCACCTCTGGCGCAGAATTCAGCCGCGGAAGGGCCCAGCTCCCGGTTGCTGAGGGCGTTTCTCTCCGCAGAGGGGACGCTCCCTCGCACAGCGGCATTTGGCGCCCGTGCTTGCGTGGTCACCACGCACTGAGCCTGTTAGCAGGAAGGCAGCGTGCTGAGGGACTTGTGACAACCACGACCTACGATGGCGGGACCCAGCCCACGGGTCGGGGCTCCTGTTCACGCTCACCTTCGTGTCTGTGAAGGACTCTGCCACGAGGCAGCCAGGACGCCTTTTAGGAAGTGCGCTTCAGCAGGCTCCCGGAGAGCTTTCTGTGCCAGACCATCTGTCTGTGCTCCCCATCTCCCCTTGCCATCGCCGGAGATTTGCACAATCGAGCACATTTAACTGTCACTGGAATCTTCCTACCTGGCGCGCGGGCTGTAAGCCTTATCTGCATTTAGGAACTGCGCTAAGCCAGCAGATCTCCTGCATATTTGCTCTTTGAAACCATGCTATGAAAAGCTCTGGCAGGAGGGCCACATAAAGGGAAAGCCCTACATCTCCAGCCTACAGATAAAGCTTTGCACCATACAAGACATTTTGATATTTTATGCTACAATTTGGCACTGCTCCAGAAGAGCTCTGAGTTATCTTAAGCTTCGTAAAAGCAGAGCTAAAGCATTAGCAGGGGAATTGTTTCTAAGTCAAGGCGCACAGCAAAGAGGGTTCTTATGGGGTACTCTCCCACCGGCTTTGGGGGGATAAGAGCGTGCTTACGCCCCCCCACCCTGGGGAAAGCACAACGCGCTCACCAGCACTAAGCTGAAGGGCTTACCGAAAAACTACAGCACACCAATTCATCCAAGCTCCTAAGTACATAAAAGCATCAAAAAGTGAAATTGTATTTTAAACTATGGCGATTAATTAGGATGATGGATGGGGACACAAAGCCGGTTCCACTGCTTCCTTCGCACAGACACAGAAGCTGTTCCGAGTGAAGGAGTCCGAGATGCTCAGAACAAGGTGTGGCTCGGGACGGTGATGGCAG
>NW_009729632.1:265-5426 GCF_000703405.1 Apaloderma vittatum | reverse complement strand
GGGGGTGGAGGGGCCCCGCCCCGCGCCCACCGCCGACAGGCAGGAGGCTCCTGCCCACGTAAACGCAGCAGAAAGGTGCAAGTGAATCAGATCCGCGCTTGTGCCCACCCTGGGTTGCCCATTTTTGCGGGAGCGGATGGTAGGAGCTGAAGAGCTAAAATAGGCGGTCTTGAAATAATCTTGAAGGAGAGAAGCGAGGCAGCTGCTCAAAGGCTTGTGCCAGCCTGGAGCTGAATCTCGCTCGGGGAGAGGTGCCGCAGCAAAGGAGACCCTACGTCTGATCAAGGAGCTCAGTCAAGAGCTGGAGCGTTTAAACAGCAATAGCAAAGGAACTGGGAAACAGAAAACAGGAAAGAGCAAATGGCTTTTAAGCAGTGGAAATGTTCTGCTCTGGAGGAGGAGGAGGACTGAAGAGGCAGGATTAGCCAGCTATAAATACAAGCAGCACTGAGTTAAAAGGCTAATTAGAATAGCAAAAAGAAATACAGCACCACATTTCAGCGACCATTTCAACTAACAAAGAGTTTTTCAAATCTGTTTGCAGGAGTGAATATGAAAGAGAAAATTGGATCCCTATGAAATGATTTCAAGAATTGGAGGAGAAAAAAGGTAATGGCAGATCTCTCAGACAGCTAGTCAAGCTCCCTGACATCTTCATCTGTGCAAAGGTAGAGGGAAAGGCGACAGGCCTCGGTCGTCAAGTCTTGGGAGGAAAAAAGAGCCGGTAACAATGGCTGGGTTTGTGAAGAGATGGGCCACAAAGGGGAAGGCCGGGCATTCTTCCCCGGGCAGCCTGCAGAGAAGCAAGCTATCTAGTTATTTCAGGCTGAATGGGAAGCGCCTGAGCCGCGGGGTGCTGGGGGGCTGCGCAGGGGGCACGGCCTCTCCCTGCAGCCCCAGCCCCGTCCCAGGCCGCAAGTCCCAGCGGCAGCAGCACGGAAGGTGGGGATGGGGTGGCAGAGCAGAGCCACCGTCTGTGGAAGAGAATCGCTGAGCCCTGGGTGATTCATTACCCACAGCCTCAGCATACAGCCAGGCACGGCTTTTAGCTTCCCCAAAAGCTGGAACAGATGGTCCTCAAGTTTCTAACCTATTAAATACATACATACACATACATGCATGCATTTATATACAAAAATATACAAACAGTCCTGTGTGGACACTCCCACGGGCCTCGTCCTGCGAAGCAGCGTGTGAGCCGCTCCGCTGCCCAGCACTGCTCACCCTGCTCTCTTTCTCCACGACAGAGCGCTCTGAACGCTCCCCAGCCTGACCAGGCGTGCAGCTGGCCTTGCAACACTCTGGTCTGCAGCCCTTACCCAGCTCTGGCAAAAATCGTGACCCTTCCTCGACTCAGGGTGATGCCAGAGTGACTGTGAGGAAGGACGTCCCTCTCTATTGCCCAGTACACTGTGGTTTTCCCCAGGTCTTTGGGGCATGGGAGCATTTCAGCTCTACAATGAGCCTGGAGCTAGCCTGAGACAGAGTTTATCCCACACACCTGCTGGCCAGAGGCAGCGTGGAAAAAGGATATTTCAACTGAGCAAAGTCTGGATTCACATCCTTCGTTGGGGCTCCCAGTAGTTTGGGCTGTGGCATGAGGGTGTCATACAGACCCCTCTGCAGCCCGAGAAGAGGGACTGGCATCCCAGGGCTCAAATCGAGGTAAAGAGCTGAGGATAAATGGGATGACGTGTATTCCTCTTCTGCTCATGATCTCACTGGTGGCTGCTGTGACCAGAGCCACAGGTCACGATGACATCAGGCCACTGATGGGACAAAACGGTGACAACTGGGGATGATTCAAGACCCAGGGACAGGGCAGGGGGGAAGAGGTGGTCACAAGGAGCAGACACGGAGTGCTGCTGTCTCCTCCGCTCTCCGTGAGCACACACAGCAGCGAGCGGACCGGGACAGCGCGGTGCCTGGAGAAAGGGCTGGCTGGTTGGTGACTTTCTGAAATTAAACCAATTGCATTGCTTAGTAAATCATAACAGCAGCTACGATGCTTTGCTCTTCTCCAAGGATGCAGAGTGGCTTTATGAGCGTTAATTAATTCAGACTCGTACAACACACGCCTGTGAGTCAGGTACAATTAGCCCCACGGAGCAGGGAGGTCAGCGGCCCGGGGTCCCGCGGCGCGGCCGTGCAGAAGCAGCACACACTGCCCGGGAGATCTCACAGCACCCGCAGGGCCGGCTCCCTCCCTGGGGTGCCATTACAGCCCCGGAGTTCCCACTCCCAGGAGTCCACTCTAATTACCCATCCCAGCTCCCTGCACACTCGCATCCATATTCATTACGACTTCCTAGAGCAAACATAAGGCAAAACCACGAGGAGTAGTTTTGCTACTGAATGTCCACTGGCTGCAGCGCTCTGTCCTACCTGAGTCCAGCTCAGTCTGTCCGTCCCCTTCTCCCTGCTCCTGCCCAGCCCACCCCCAGCAGTCCCAGGGTCACCACGGCTCCAGCCCAGGCTGTTCCCAGCTCCTGGCGTGAGCCGGGCACGATGCAGCCTCGCAGCGGGGGCAGACGACACGCAAGTCCTGATGCTCCAAGCACTTGGCTCTGGGTCCCTGTCCTCTCCTCACTGAGAGTCACGGGACTCCATCCAGCAAGCCACCTGCGCTGCGGGCAGCGTTCTCTGCGGCATGGAGCAAGGGAGAGAGAAACAGAAAAACTCACAGACATGCACCTAAATACAGTATTTTTAAGTGAGTTTCCCATGAGGTGTCAGCAGCCTTTTGTGGCTGACCAAGCACTTGGCTCTGGGTCCCTGTCCTCTCCTCACTGAGAGTCACGGGACTCCATCCAGCAAGCCACCTGCGCTGCGGGCAGCGTTCTCTGCGGCATGGAGCAAGGGAGAGAGAAACAGAAAAACTCACAGACATGCACCTAAATACAGTATTTTTAAGTGAGTTTCCCATGAGGTGTCAGCAGCCTTTTGTGGCTGATCACATCACCCCCCCAGCTGGCAGGAGAGTGGCTGCCAGCTGCCCTCGGGAACGGGAGGATAGCAACGTCTCCTCTCGCCCAGACCTGCACTGGCTCATCCTCAAGCACCACCTGACTCTACAAAAGAGTGGCTTCGTGCAGGGGGTAGCAGGATGGCAGGAGAGGGTCAGCAGCAACTGTGTGCAGCCATGAACTGCATCCCTGTTCCCAGTGGGGAGCAGAGCAGCAGGTCCCAGCCATGAGGAGCACGGGGCTTTGCTCAGAAATTAAGAGCTTTGCTGGTCTCAAAGGGCGGGTCTGGATGTACCCTTCTGCATCACGCCATCCCCTCAGCTCTGCTCGCTGGCAGCTGCCCTGTCCCTGGAGATCATGGAATCACAGATCCACAGAAATCTGTCCCTTCCTCCAGCAGGAAGCAAAGGACAACGTCACAGAGCCGTGCACAGCCCTGCGCCGGGTGCCCAGCCAGCCTCGGTCCCAGCCCTCGGGCTGAGGATGTTGGAGACCGTTAGGGAGAAATGCCATACGTACCAGGGAGCAACACCTTACACACACAGGGATGCCTGCATCCCTGGGCATCCCCCCGTGGTCACTGCCACAGCAGGGTACGGGCTTGGTGACACCCCCACAATGGCCTCCATGAGGCATTGCGCTCTCCCCACCACGCCGAGGCGGGTGTTCTGCCGCGTGGGGATGACGGCTACAAACATCAGCTTTAAAAGTGGGCTTCACCGTAGCTGGACAAAAATCCTCTTTGCCCTGTGGCAAAGCCAATGCGGCTGAGCTGCATAAATTCACCAGGTCAAACCTGGCCATTTGCAATTTGCACCTTCTTAGCACGGGGAAGAAATAGTTATTTCCCCTAATTACAAGTTAAATGCCAAATAAATGCCCTATCTTGTATGGTAATTGCAATGTCACTGAGTGATTAATGCCCGCGCTACCAGCTGAGAATCCACACAACATTTGCTAACCGTAATAAGCCTGCTCCCCCGAGGTACTGAGCTCCGCACGGCCGTTCTGTAGCTGGTCACTTGCTGGGCTCTCGTGAGCCAACGCACAGGGGGTCACCAGACTTGCCAGAACGATCGCGGTCAGACACGAGCTGACACAGAAAGGCCGTTCCCACCAGCATCCGCAGCCACGGTGGCGCCAGGCTCAGGCCCAGCCCGAGCGCTGCCCGCCAGTTGTGGCACGCCAGAGTGGGTGTCCCCGGCCATGTGCCTTGCACAGCACCGGGCCCTGGCCCGCAGCAGGATGGCCAGCCCCGCTTCCGAACCCCTGAGAGCTCTGGTGGGAGCCAGGGCCAAGGCAAAGATCCACCGCAGGGTCCCGGTGGTGCCAGCCCCAGCAGCTCCGCATCCCCAGGGCAGGTGCTTGTGACCGTCCCCGAGCGCAGGCTCCTTGAAGCTGCTCATGCTACAGCCGAGAGACCCGTCACGGCACCGATCGATAGGAGGCTGAACATTAAAATCGATTATCCAGCCGATCTCGCGTTCTGGTAGCGAGCAGCACCCTCTTCTCCATGGTTCCTGTGTTGTTACTGGTGCCCAAGGACTCGGCGTGCAAGGAGCAGGGCTCGCCCCGGGGCTCAGCCACGCTGCCCGAGAGGGAAAGGCGCTGGAGTTCAGCTTTGCGTGTATGTGAGGGTCTCAAACAGTGACGCTTGCTAAACTCCATTTCAGAAAACAACGAAAGGAAATTCTATAGAAAAGCTCAGCACTTAGTCTTCCTTCCAACCCACACACAGGATTTTTTCCTTTTTTTAATGGAAATAATCTTTTAAGCATTAAAAAACTCCCCAGTGCTGCTAGTACAAATGCAGTGTAACCTTGAATTATATGTAGCAGGGCTGGCTTTCATTATTTATTAGCAAGATCAATTAGAATATTCTGTTTGCAGAAGAATATAATCCAATATGTACTTCAAGCACTAACAGCTAAATATATGCTTATTTAAAAATCAATCTAAAAGTCAAGGTTTCCTTTGTAAATCCTTACTACAGATTAAAAAAAGAGCTTTGAGTGTTACCACCTGCTGAATGCTGTAGTCTCAGGGAGACAGTTAGACATTTTAAAACATCTCAAATGGGAATTGGTTGTAAAAGGCAAACAACTACCGAAGCCCCCCGGCACAGAGGGTTGGCGTGGGCGGCTCGCAGAGGCGCACGTCGGGACCATCCAGGCAGCGACAGCCCCTCGCCCCCT
>NW_009729632.1:0-200 GCF_000703405.1 Apaloderma vittatum | reverse complement strand
GCTCGTGGTTGTTTTCCATCGGCTTGCCTGGGCTGACGTGGAGCCAAAGCGCTCGCCTGACAGCGCCGCCCGGCATCCGCAGTGTCCTCGCCTTTCTCCGAGCTGCGGGTTTCTAAGATTAATTGTCATGTATTATTTATTGACCTCAGCCGCGACCTTGGCCTGGCCTGGTTTCCTTCGCAAGCGCCTCCACAGCGATG
>NW_009729631.1:557-1063 GCF_000703405.1 Apaloderma vittatum | reverse complement strand
ATCAAGGGGTCAATCGACCATGGTGGCCACCCAAAGGTCAACTAGAACCCAACTAGATGCCCACCAAGACCTCAAACCTTCAAGTTCTCTCACCTGGGATCACCTTCTCCACCACGCCCGTCACTTGATGGTCCACCCGGCACGTGAAGGTGTTGCCAGCCACCACGTCCTTGGGGACGGTGACCAAGGCGCCGAGGGCGTACAAGCTGCTGGTGGGATTCTGGACGGCCGGGAAGGTCTCGTTGGTCTTCAGGGAGTTGGTGGTGGATCTCCAGGTGACCTCCAAGGGGCTGGGGAAGTAGTTGTCCACCAAGCAGCCGAAGGTCACCTCCGCCTCGCACTCCTCGCAGGAGATCAACGGGTAGACCACGGGCGCGGCGGCTTTGACTGGAAGAAAACGAGAAGAAGAAGCCATCTTGGTTAGGACGAGAAGATGATGTGAAAGTGCCCGGTGGCCGCCGTGACCTTCTCGAGGAGGAAGTTCAAGCGGCGGCGGGGGGGTTTTT
>NW_009729631.1:0-532 GCF_000703405.1 Apaloderma vittatum | reverse complement strand
CGGTGAGATTTCTCGTCAGACGGGGTCAAGAGGTCGAGGACTTCTCATGGCGGGGAGGTTGGAGAAGACCTGGGGAGTTGAGGGACCTCTCGGAGGAGTCGAAGTGGGGCTTTTTGGGGTGAGGAACGTCTTGGAGAGCGTCAAGATGCGACTTCTACAAGAGGTCGAGGACTTCTCATGGCGGGGAGGTTGGAGAAGACCTGGGGAGTTGAGGGACCTCTCGGAGGAGTCGAAGTGGGGCTTTTTGGGGTGAGGAACGTCTTGGAGAGCATCAAGATGCGACTTCTGGAAGATCTTGGAGGTGAAGGAACCTCCTTGGAGACCCCAAATTTGGAGTTTCTGGAGGTCGTTGGGGTGAGGAACATCTTGGAGACCGTCAAGATGCGACTTCTGGAAGATCTTGGAGGTGAAGAAACCTCCTTGGAGACCCCACATTTGGAGTTTCTGGAGGTCCTCGAGGTTGAGGAACCTCTTGGAGAACCCAAAACGGAACTTTTTAGAAGGTCTTGGAACTGAGAAACATCCTGAAGGT
>NW_009729630.1:0-2875 GCF_000703405.1 Apaloderma vittatum | reverse complement strand
GCTATGGCCGTGTTTTTAGAGATCCTCCTGTTTCTCTCAGGCTGCCTCAGTGTGTGGAGAGCATCCACTGGGGCTAGGATGGATCAGCCCCACCAAGGAGCCCTCTGCTGGCTTATTAGAGCACCATTACCCATCTGTGGAGAGGGCTTTATGTTAAAGCGTGTGATCCTCTCTCTTGCCCTCACTGAGCCTCCCAGTCGTAGGAGTGCGGTGGAAAAGTGGACTCAGTGCAGCCTGTCAGGCAATTTTTGTGCTGGTAGCGGCTACACGCGGGGTGATTACTTTGATCTAGTGTCAACGTGGGAGTGGGAAAAGAGGAACCAAAGTGTCCATGCAAGTGAGGTTCAGTTCCCTCACATTTTTGTTGGTATTCAGTGCCAAGGTGTGTTTTGAAGCATCACATGGCAAAAGCTTCTTAAAAATCCATCATTTAGGGGTTTGTCTTTACATCTGATAAGGCCGTTAAATGTTGTGATGTTAAATGAATTAGATAAACCTTGGATAAATGGCTAGGAATATGGCAAATTAGAAAAACACATGTTAAAGGCCATTAACTATACTTCAAACTGTTTTGCTGAATGGCGCCTTTGCGGTATCCACTGCAGGGCAATACCGTGGAGATCATGATATAACAGGCATAATAAAATTTAGACTGAGATTCACAAGAAGAGAGAGTGCTTACAAAAGTAGATATAGGAGTCAATTAAACCAATGAAGACTTGGCAGTGGATTAGTTATGTCCCTTAGGTATTTGCTTTATCTCCCCAGCAACATTTTTAAAACCTGAGACAAAACAATCCAGTCCATTGATGAATCAGCTTTTGAACTGACACTGGTTTCAGTGTGGTTTATTAAGAAAAAACAAATTCTGAATTAGCTCACATTAGTGTGCCAACATGAAAACCGACAAGTTGGGAACTGATTTATGAGTAGGTCAATTCATTCTGAGTTGGCCATCCATCTGTTTGAAAGACAGATCAAGCAGCTGTAGGCAGTAACAGCTTTAGCATCCTGATTTTTATTTTCTGCTGCAAGTCTATCAGCCCTCCCAGGGACAGGAGTGGTTCCTCCTTCTGCATGTGCAGGCCCAGCTCCGTCATTTAAGCAGTGCTTATATTTTCAAAGGCACTTTACAGGAATCATCCTAACACAATTTAAAAATAAATTTTAAAAGAAGTCCCATGCAACTTCCTAGGGGAGTTATTTGTTTTATTCCTGTGACCTACTCTGGGTGATCCTGCTCTGGCAGAGGTGTTGGACTAAATGATCATTCAAGGTCCCTTCCAACCCCTCAAATTCTCTGATTCTGTGACAAAAGTTCGAAGAAATTCCTGTCAGCTATTTCCAATTCTATACTTTTTTTGGAATTTTCCTTACAGAAGTTACACATAGAATAAATATGTTACATATAATTTACAGAGAACGTTAAAAAATTGACATTAGAACAAAGAAGCACATAAAACTTGAATGGCTGATCAGCCATGTGTTTTATGCCTCTCTGTTGAGCAGAGTCAGCACCTATGCCACCATACTTTTGTTACAAGTAATTTGAAGATGTGAAAATTAAGGACAAGTAGACATACACCTGAATTTAAGACTATTATTCAGCTTAAAAAGATGAGTAGCAGAGAGTTCACTGGACTGAATGCATTGTTAATCCCATCAAGGGTTGGTATTCTATGGAAATTCGAAACACTAACCTCCCACTGCAACTAACGTACGTTTTTCAGTGGTCACCAGAAGTTTTTCTGAACAAACCAGCAAGTGGCTTCTATATAAGCACAGGGTTCGCTCCACAAATTCTCCTTCACCCTTTCTACACCTATCATTAGCTAGCTGCCACAATGCTCCTGTAACCCTCTTGCCATTGATATCCCACCAGCTATAGCAAATAATGTGAGGAGAGCTCCATTCTCAGCCCATCAGTCAATCCAATTAAACTGCCTTTATTAACACATGAAAACTTAGACAGATTTACAGGTTCTGGTATCCGTTGAGAAGAGCGATTACTGCACTGTACCCAAGTCCAAGCTTAAAATAAAGATGTGGATGGCAAATGCTTTCACCAAAAGCGACGAGTCCTTGCACCGGGCAGTGCTGCGGGACCTCCTCCTGGATCGGCTCCTCGTGGCCTGCCGTTCCCTGGAGGAAAGCCGACTTCCCGCCAGCAGCGAGCATAGAATCATGGAATCCTAGAATGGCCTAGGCTGGAAGGGACCTTAGAGATCATCTAGTCCCTGTCATGGGCAGGGTCGCCACCTCTCGACTAGAACAGGAAACACATGGGGACCGAGCGGGAATACATCAGAGCTAGACCCTCGTCACGCTCCATCCTTCTGAGGTGTTCCTGCTGTTCCTGGGAAAAAGGGCTGCGGGACCTGCACTGGGATGTGGTCCATGTGGCGCGAGGTACCCTGAAGGAAACACAGTGTCCTTGCTGCTGGAGCTAACGCCTCCCAGGATAATCTGGGCTTGGCTCTTCGTACGTCAGGGCTTGTCCCTCGTGGTGATGGTGGCTGCTCCTTTGCTGCTGCCGCTGCAGTGGACGCAGAGGGCTGTGGGACCTGTGCTGGGATCGGCTCCCTGTGGCCTGAGGTTCCCAGAAGGAAAGCTGGCGTCCTCGCTGCTGGAGCTGACGCCTCCCAGGATAACCTGGGCTTGGCTGCTCATGCCTCAGGGCTTGCCCCTCGTCATGCTCCATCCTCCTGAGGCGTTCCTGCTGTTCCGGGTAAAAAAGGCTGCGGGACCTGTGCTGGGATGCACTCCAGGTGGCTTGATGTTCCCAGAAGGAAAGCTGGCGTCCTCGCTCCTGGTGCTCATGCCTCCCAGAATTAGCTGGACTCTTGCTCTTGGCGCCTCAGAGCTCGCCCCTCAT
>NW_009729629.1:3733-4389 GCF_000703405.1 Apaloderma vittatum | reverse complement strand
TCACTGGCTTCCGGCCCGTGTAAATAAATACATACATACATACATACATAGAATTCTTTCCGGTGTAATTAATTAAATTATTAACATGAACTGTGAGTGAGGGGCGCCCCCAACCCCACAAGACCCCGTCAGCCACAATAAAGAAGCCTCCTCCTAAACAGGTGTTCCCATCCCCAAGTTTTAACTCGGCCTTGGGCTCTTCGTGCCCTCAGTTTTCCAGTCCCTGACGTGGCCAGGAGAGAAAGTACAGACATCCAGAACGTTAAAAAAAAAGGAAATCCAGCCCCAAACTCCTGCCTGAACAAATCAAGGAGATGGGACCAACCAGAGCCCCAAACCAATGAAGTTAATGCAGATCAAAATTACTTCTTATGTTTCCCAAACTCTCCTGTGGCATTCACAGTTACAAGAGATTGCTGAAACCGGCAGCTTAATAGGCTTTAGAGGGGACAAAATACACATGGGGATATTGCAAATGCTTGCAGTTACATTAGAGGATTAAATAAAACAAGAGAGGGAGAGAAATAAACCCTCCATGGGGGTGTAACCAACCACAAGGCTCAGGAAGGAGATTATGGCTGAGCAGTCCCGTGTCTTTTCCACACAGGTTTTCTTCCACGCTTTCAGCAGAGCGCTCACCCTACGGTGCCCTGACC
>NW_009729629.1:1705-3665 GCF_000703405.1 Apaloderma vittatum | reverse complement strand
GGGTGGAAACGCTCTCCCTGGCCCACGCAGGCTGACAAAAACTCACCAAAAAGCAGATATGTGGCGTGCAGCCGAGCAGACACCACCTGGACACACAGGAGAGAACGTCTGTTCGCTGCCACATCTCTGTCCCCCAGGCAGAGCGCCGTCTCCAAAACCTGCCCCTTCAACATCTCTAAAACCCTTCCAAAAGCACTCCAACACTTCTGAAACCCCTCCAAAACCTCCAAAAACTGCTCCAATGCCTCCAAAACACCTCCAAACCCCCTCCAACCTCTCCAAAATCTCTCCCAGCGTCTCCAGAACCTCTCCAACATCTCCAGAACCTCTCCAACATCTCCAGAACCTCTCCAACACCTCCAAACTCCCTCCAACAGCTCCTAAACCCCTCCCAAAACCTCCAAAACCCTGAGCCAAGCTGCATGCTGTGCCTGCCGGCATGTTTCCCAGAGGCTGGAACTGCCTTGAGATGCCACCTCAGCAATGGTTACACCAAGACACCGTGGTTGCTTTGGCAGAGAGCAGGTTACCGTGGTGGCCATTAAAAGGATAATCTTATCACAGTTTCTGGGGTTCTGCTCATTGCTGGAAGGGCCATTTCATATAGAAAATAAGTAGTTGCCCTGATAAGTAGTCACCCTGACCCCTGCCTGTCTGCAGCCTTTATGTTCTAATTTGCAACTCCTCCATTTGAGAAGTCATCAGTCTTTTTTTTTGATTATTTATTTTGGTAACATTATGTTTTAAAAAAAAAAAACAGAAGGAAAGGAAATACCGTGGAGCTGAACAGCTTCATCGGAAGTCCAAGGGAATAGAATTTGTGAAAGTCATTCATTACCAGTTGGTTTATCTCTTATATTTTATTGTAAACATGCACAGAAATGCATTGGGATGTGATCTGAAGCCCTATTATCAAAGCCTCCTGCCTTGATTCCAGCCTGTTCAATCACACACTCAAATATTCACCGCATTTAATTGCTTTATTCCAGTTTTGCAGAGTTGGGGTTTTGCCTCCAGGGTGAGCCTGAGCCTAACGCCAACCTGGCAGCTGGCAACGATTCCCTCCGCATCCAGCTGTGGGTCTGCTTCCATCTCCTTTTATTGTTCCTACCACAAATTGAGCTGTAACTCGTTCTGAGCACAACGTACAAATGAGTGTCTTACTGCCTTGCCACCTGTTGTAAAGTAATTTGATGAAAAGGGTTAAACTGTATTTTTATAAGTATAATAAAGCAACTTGGGAAAGTGAGGGAAAGTTTCATGCAGCAAACCCTGGCCACTCCCTGTGCCTTGCGAGCGCCTTGGCAATAAGTTTGCTTATTTAGCAGGCTATAAAAAAACATAGCAGGGAAAGTCCAAATACCTGTGGAAAGTACAGATGTGCATAATTAATTTAAAAAAATGCTGCAGCTCGCTGCTTGCAAGACATCTCTCCCCGTGATGGGAGAGAGGCACAGGCAGCCAAGGCAGCTCCCTCTCTCAGATAAGAGACTCCATTTCTGTTAAAGGCAAGGGAGGAAGGACTTTTTAGAGGCTGTGGCTTTTTTTGAATCTACACAAAGTTCAGTATCTGTCCTACCTTCCCCCAAGACCTCAAAAAACAATCCAGTCAATGCAACAAGATGTCCCGACCTGCCCTTCTGTGCCTTTCCCTGCTCTCAGCCTCCCATGATTCCAGCAGAGGTGCAGGTGGTGGCAGATGAAGACCGTGGAACTGAAGTTCCCTTGGGCAAAAGTCCCACCCCAAGGGGTCTGTCACCCACCATGAGCTCCTGTGGCATGTCCACTAGGAGCCGCATGGATTCATGACTGGCCTCTTGGTCCCAGAGGCAGCTAATGAATTTTTATCGAGCTGGGTGCGGTGAGGGGGGAGCAGGGTCCCATCAGCCAGGCACCAGCAAGGTCTCCACTTCTTCCAGGAAGCACGGGGTGGAGAAGGCTGTGAAGCCAGAAGCCATTA
>NW_009729629.1:0-1465 GCF_000703405.1 Apaloderma vittatum | reverse complement strand
CGCCCCGAGCGTCCATGGGATGATGATGCTTCTCCCAGCTCCCAGGGACCAGCACGGCAGTGGCGTTGCCACAGACATACTGCACAGCCCCATTGTCCTGGATGGGTGTCCCCGCCAGCTCCCCAGCTTGTCAGGGGCGACATGAGATGGCACCAACCCATCAGCCCAGCCAGGACAGCGCCCCCAGGCAATGCTGCCTGCTCCCACATCACCTCTGGGTGATGGGCAACCATCGTGCCCAGCCCTGCCATCCCCTGTGCTCTGCAGGAGCAGTCCCCTCACCCTGACTGCCCATCAGCTTCATCCCCTGGCCCTGCCAGTGTCCCCAGCCCTCTGTGGGTAGGAAATCAGTAAAAGCACAAGCTTTGCTGCTCTCCAGGGGCTTTTGCTGCCCCCCGGTTAACCTTGGTGCAAACTGCCCCAGGGAGCATGCAGAAGGGATCCCCACAGCACAGACCATCCCCTAGCCCCGCTTTGGCTATGAGGCTGGGGTCTCTGCTGAGTCCCGGCCCCCCAGCTTGGATTGGGACCAGCGTGGTGTTGCTGAAGCCCACCAGTGCTGCAAATTGTGGGCACCACACAGCCTCATCTCCAGGACCACGTAGCCCAGAACCTTTCTAGATGCATGGAAGAAGGCACTGGAAATGAGTTTGGGATAAACCACCCTCCCGGCTGGGTCCGCCTCTCAGCTGGGGCAGTGAGGACAGGACCCACAAGCAGCATGGCCAAGAGCTTTCTGGCCATGAGAAATTAGAAAAAAGAACCACATTGATTTTTGCCATTAAAGGGGTTGTGGCTGGAGCAGATGGGCTGCAGGCAGAGCCACACACTGAATAATTCACAGTGTGAGATGACAAAGCCCATGACCAGGTTGGGGAAGCTTCTCCGTGTCCTCCTGCTGCTGCCTGCCAAGGACGTGGCTTTTGCTTCTGCCCCGGGATGTGGGCTGGGGTCTCAGAGACCTGAGGGACAAGTGCTGGTCCCTGAGCTGGTTCCAACAGACTCCAGAGCCGCTCATCAAGAGTACAAGGCCACATGGGCAAGGGGGCCCCTGACCCAGCGTGCCACCACCAAGGTGGCCTGGCTTGTCCCCTGGGCATAGCTGGACATTGTGTGGCTACCCTGATTTGCACGGACGGGGGCAGGGACAGCCATCATGGGGCAAAAATGCCACTCATGGGGCAGTGACACCATCTGTGGAACAGGGACACCTGTTGTGGGGCAGGGACACCCCTCACAAAGTGTCACAATGCTCTTGTTTTGCCCCACTGTCCCCCCCAGGAATGACTCCCGGGCAGCCGTGGGCACCCAGGCTGAAAGAAATCCCTTCCTAGTTGTGCCATGTCACTTGTGGCAAGGGCTGGCCTGGGCAGAGCATGGGATGGGGCACCACGGGACAGAGAATAGGCTTCTCAATGACACTGGGTGCACAGGGCGGGTGGGCTGAGTTTGCCAGGTCTCAGCT
>NW_009729628.1:8833-9337 GCF_000703405.1 Apaloderma vittatum | reverse complement strand
TTGGGTTGATAATATATTATATATATATAAATATATATGTATTTATATATATATATAAAAACACTTCATGGTGGAATGGACTGACTTCTATCTTGTCTTGTTTTGGGATTTTTTGCTGGACTGTTTGTGCCAACTAGCCAGCCAAATGACTGGGCCTGGTTCTCCAGGGGCAGCCTGGACCACTCTGCCACCTCTAGACCGTTGCACCTCCCTGTACTGGGACACCTCAACTGACAGCTCTTCCTCCCCGACCTCCACTACCTTCTTCCAGAGAGTAAACCCCTCCTGCCTCACTCTGCCGGATTGACCGGTGTGAATGCTGCAAAAAAGACTCTGGATCTCTGCTTTGACCAGGAACTGCCTTCTCTCCCATGCCTTCCTTCAGCTCAGAGAGATATCTGCAGGGACAGAGACTTAGGACCTCACTCGCCGTCTTTCGGTTTTGTTTTATGGGGGGGTTTTTTGTGCTGTTGCCTATAAGATATATTTTTGTGTGGAATCACT
>NW_009729628.1:8426-8816 GCF_000703405.1 Apaloderma vittatum | reverse complement strand
CGGGAGCGTCCCTCCCTGGTGGTGGCAGGACCAAGGTGAAGGGTGCTGGAGTATTGGGGGAGTGAGGGGAAGGAAAAACAGCAATAACTTGTATAACTTCTCTTGCTTTGTTCTAGATGAGGCTTCAGGGGCATGGGAAGGGGGATCTGGTTGTGGATCCTAGTGGAGGGGTCTGGATGGGGCTGCTGGCCCCCACCTAGTGACTGTGTGAAGAGGGATCCTGGTGTGGGGAAGAGGGTCAGTGTGGGAGGCTTGGGATGGATCCCCTTGTGTGGGAGGTGATGGAAGGAGGAGATGTGACGGGGCTTCTTGGGGCACGCTGTGCCAGGCATGAGGAGCAGGTGCTGGCGGGGCTGCGAGTGGGTAGAGCCAGGATCCCCCCTTGCCCCT
>NW_009729628.1:6521-7992 GCF_000703405.1 Apaloderma vittatum | reverse complement strand
GGAGCTCCCCTCGGAGCAGGGGAGGCTGCGTCCGGCAGATCTGGTGCCTTGCTCCAGCCAGAAAGCACCTCTCAGCTCTGGCTGAGCCCTCCCTGGCTCCAGCCCCACCTCAGCTCGGTTTGGTTTTGTTCTGGGGTCTAACTCTTTTCCTTTAAATATGTAAAACACTAATTCCTTTTTTAATTTTTAATTCCAAATGAACCAAAAAAAAAAAGCTTCCCCCTTCTCTTCTCTCCTGCTCTGGCTCTTCTGGGCCACCCCTGCCCTGGTGGGAAGTGAGGTGAGGGGGAGGAGGGGAGCGAGGAGCAACGAGCCTTGTCCAATTCCTCTGCACACTCTTGTAACGCTTTTAAAACAAAATGATTTTTTTTTTTATATAAATAAAGTTTTTAAAGTGTGTCTGAGTGCCTTCCACCTAAGGCTGCCACCTTCATGTTTTCAGTTTTGCAGTTGGGACCAAGTGTCTTTTCCAGGGACAGGGCTGTGCTCTTGAGCATTGCTTGTCTGTGCCTGGCTCTGAAAGATGCCGCTTTGTGACAAATGCTCTGTTAGACTGGAGTGATGTTTCCTCCTCTTTCTAGCAAAAGCTTTGTACTGACCTCCCAGTGATTTTTGCAGCGTGCTCGGGCTGATGAGGTAGTTGAGACCCCTCTCTCTCTCTCTCCCTCCCCAGGGCATCAGGGCTCCCTCCTCGGAAGCCTCTCCCTGAATTTTCCCTCTCCTCTGCTGCCTGACAGATTTTGCACAAGTGAAGGAAATACTGCAATTTCTCTAGTGCGAGTAGTATATCCTTGAAAACCTGGCTGGGACAATGCTCGGGACCCCTCCCACCCTGCCTTGCACCCTTGTCCCCAAGGCCACCAATGAGCAGAGAAAAGGCAGGGCCAGGTGTTTTATTGCTTAAGGTTGGGAGGACAATGCCCAGGACCTGTGACTTGGCAGGGACAGTGCCAGGAGTGTCTTGGGGAGGAAGGGAACAAGGAATGATTTCGGGGATGTCTGGCTTGGCAGAGACAAGGCCGGGGACACTTAGCGAGGGACGCTGATGGGCGGGACAGCAGGAGGCATACGGGGCTCAGCAGGGCTGGTGCCAGGGATGTTGATGGTGGGGATGAGGCTGTGTGTCAGAGGAAGAGCTTGCTGTGGCAGGACTGGCAGTACATCTTGTTGCCGTGCTCGCGGAAGGTGCCTTTCTGCAGCTGGCCCAGGCAGTAGGTGCAGGTGAAGTGCTCGAAGGCTCGCACGGCCTCGGGGACCTGCTCACCCCTGAGTCCCCACCAGCCCACTGCCCACTCACTGCGCACACGAAGCACTCGGGATGCCAGACGCCCTGCAGAGCTGACAGGTAATTGTCCATCACGGGACGCTTGCAGCCCTGGCATTTCGGGGCAAACATGGCCAGGAAGTCCTGGCGGCAGTACGGCTTCCCACTGTGCTTGAGGAAACCTGCAGGGGTGTCAGTATGGGCTCC
>NW_009729628.1:6227-6496 GCF_000703405.1 Apaloderma vittatum | reverse complement strand
AGGCAGGGAGGGGTGCACACAATAGGAGGCAAAGGGGAAGACCATGGTGAGAGGTGTTGGATGGGGCAATGGGTGCAAGGGCTGGGCTGTCGGGGGGATACCTGGGGTGGGGGCAATGTGGGCAGGACCCCTACTCCCATACCCGTACCGTCATCTCCGAATGCTTTCCCGCAGTGGGCACAGAAGAAGTGCTCGGGATGCCAGGTCTGGTCCAGGGCTGTGAGGACTTTCTGCACGAAGAGGCAAGGTGAGGTGGGTGGCCATGGCAG
>NW_009729628.1:5122-6179 GCF_000703405.1 Apaloderma vittatum | reverse complement strand
ACAGTAGGCGCAGCGGGGGCAGAAGGCCTGGAGGTAGTCCTCCTCGCAGTATGCCAACCCGCCTCGCTCAAAGAAGGGTCGGCCACCCAGCTTCTGCCTGCAGCAGGCACAGGTGAAGTGTTCGGGGTGCCAGGTTTTGCCCAGAGCTGTGAGCACCTGTACAGAGGTGAGAGCAGCTCTGGGAATGCTGTGAGCTGAGGGCAAGGGGTCACCAGGATGGAGGCTCTAGGGCTCACCTTGCCAGCAATGGGCTTGTGGCACGCAGCACAGATGCCAGTGGGGGTGGCTGTGATGCCCAGCTCCTGCAGGTCCTGGGTGAGGCTGTCCAGCATGTTATCCAGCGAGCGATCGGGCTTTGCTGGCATCCTGTCTCTCTGCCCTACAGTCATTAGCTGCCAGGAAGGAGGGTGGTGAGGGCTGGGTGAGCGCCAGGTCCCAGCCTTCCTTCTCCCAGGGTGAAGGTTCACCTTGCTCTCTACGTGTTCCAGGTCAGCCAGGATCTTGTCCAGCTGCCCCTGGTACGGAGCTGATGGGCACAGCAGAGAGTGAGAGATGCTGCAGCTTCCACACTAAGTCCAGAGGATGTCTGGCACTGAGAACCCTCCACCCCACGAGACCATGAGATGCTGTCCTTTCCCCACAGGCCACAGACCATGCGTGGGTTGGGGGAGAATGCTGGAAGCCCAGCCCTCCTCACCCCAGCAGTGCTGCAGAGATGCAGGATACAAGCCCCTGCCCTAGCAGGGGACTTTGTTTTTTTGAGGATATGCAGGACGCCAGGTGAGCCTGGAGGGTATGTCCAAGTGATGGAAAGGGTGGCCCCAGATGGCTTTGCTGTCTCATGACCATGTTTTACCTGTATGTGGTCTTCAAAGCCTCTCTTAGAGGCTGAGCCTGAGGCGGTCGCTGCACCTGGAAGGATAAACCCTTGCAGCTGAGCCCGCAGGATGCTCCCCAGAAGCAGGCATCCTTCACTGCCTGCCCAGCACCACACATCCCTGTCACAAACTGAGCAGAGTCTCAGCCGTGAGCCCCGCTGTGCCGAGGTGTTACCTTC
>NW_009729628.1:4453-5106 GCF_000703405.1 Apaloderma vittatum | reverse complement strand
CCCGGCCGTGGGAGGCTGTGGGCTCAGCTGTGGTTGGATCCTGCTTGCAGGAGCTTGGCACTGGCAGCGTGCAGCCCTTGGAGGCTGGAGAAGTGCTCTGCTCCAGTTCTGTCAGCAAAGCATCTGCATGGAGAGACCTGGGTCAGACACCCCAGGCACTGGCTGCCTTCCCTGCTTGTGTACTCCCAAGTGGTCTTGTGCTACTCTTGAAATCTCAGGAGCAAAAGTAGGGTCACAGTAGCTTCTGTCAGCCAGGTGCCAGGGCCCCGAGGTGCTGTGGTGGCCCTGAACACCCTCACCTGGGCCCCCATCCCCAACACAGAATGTGCCCGTTGCACTGTGCAGCCTTCCTGAAGTGTTGGGGACCTCTGGCAACAGGGGTCCTGGCTTTCCTACACCCCATGTCTGGCTTACACAGAAACAGCAGAAACCTCCACCAACCCTTAAATTCTTTCTAGCACAAGCTCTGGCACAGGAAAGCTAAACCTTGGTGCTTTCTGCGCACTCAGAGCAGCACTTCCAGCAGGGAGGACAACGTCCTTTCTCTTTCCACCTTTACCAGGCAACCTTGGCTACCCCTCAGCTTCTTGATGCTCTTGCGTCAGGAAACCGGGAGGATGGCCCCCTCCCCCCCGCCCCCCCCGCGCAGCTGC
>NW_009729628.1:0-4390 GCF_000703405.1 Apaloderma vittatum | reverse complement strand
TGCTGGGGCCTGTTGCGTGCAGCCGGGATCGCGTCGCAGCCACAGGCCATTTCCTGCCTGCAAGCGCTCTCCATTTTCTGCTGAGTGCTTGCTTGGCCACCTGAGCCCTGTTTGCTCCCCGCGATGAGGGGACACTCATTAGGGAGTGCATTTCCAGGGCTGCCCCCATCTGACCCTGCGGTAGAGGAAGAACAAAGCTCCTTCAAGGTGCCAAAGGCACGACCCAGCATGAAGCCCAAGCACAGGACTGGCTCTGGAGGAGCCCAGCTTACCTAAATCCTCCATCTTGCCTCAGCATGGGGTCCCGGTGGCCAGGGGGCTAGGGCAGGGCCTGCAGGGCAGCGAGCTGGCAGGCTGGGCTGCACAGGCTTTTGGTTCCGCTCTCTGGCCTTGCCTCCACCCCTTGCCGAGGGCTGGGGTTTGTCGCTCAGGGTTTTTCCTTTGTGGGTTGTGAGCCACACCACGTGCGATGAGCAGAAAGCAGAGGCAGAAGGAGGTGGGGTAAGGGGAGCAGAGAACAGCCCCAGGTTGGAGCTGGCAAGGGAAGAAACTGGCCAGCAGGTTGTCCAGGGGGCTCCTGACTCATAGAAACATCTGAGGTCCTTGGCCTTCTCAGCTGGAAGCTGGAGAACGTGTGTCCGGCAGACCCAGGCCCTTTCCAGAAGCCACTGGCTGCATGACACAAGGGACACCATCCCTGTGCTGGGTGGAAATGTGTTTGTGATGGAGGCAGGCACAGGACCTACATTGCTGCCATGGACCTACACAGCCTCGCCCTTTGGGGAATCCTTTTGGAGGCTCATCTGGGACTTCCAGGTAACCACAAATCCCATTGTGTCACTTGGAGCAAATGTGAGCGCGAGGATGTGGCTTGCTGCAGCAGCGCAGGTGGCAGTGGCACTGCCAAAGCTGGTGGCTGTGCTATGCTCTCCCTGCATTAACGCTTTGGGCTTCTTAGAAGTTTCCCGCGAGTGCCATGTGTGGCTGCCAGGCACAGCTCAGCCCTGATACTACAGGTGTCAGGATAGACCCACTCAGCACATTACTGCCAGCCAGGCTCCGCACCCAGCAGCAGACTGGAGCAGTGATCTGAGCTGGTAATTTGGGTGATTTATTCACTGCCGGGATTTTTGTTTCCCCCAAGCCAGACTGCTTCAGTCTCCAGGCACTCCATGCACCCACTCCAGGTCATCTGGTCCATGAGCACCTGAATGTCTCAAGGCTGAAGCAATGCAGGTGTCTCTGGCAGAGACACAGGTTGAGGTGGCAGTCCGCCTGTCCCCGGGACACAGGCAGGGGAGCTTCCCGGCTTGGGACCATTTGGGAGATCAGACCTGCAGGTACTACCCTCGCTTCTGGTGGCTCCACTGATGTTCAACTCCTGTGAGGGTGATCTAGTAACATTTATGGCTTGGCTTTTTAGCAGAGAAATCTTTTTGGCACTGCTGTGAGGGCAGCCAGTGGGTGTTGGACTGGCTCCAAGGGACTGGCTAGTAATCTGGGGTGGGGAGATGAAGTGGAGGCTGCTTTGACAGAGAGGTAGAGAACTGTTGTATTCATTGCATCAGTGGACAGAGGAATGGCAGGACATGGCAGTGCAATGATGACCACAATCAAAACGTGCCCCAGACCTCAGGTGTTGACATCTGGGTTGAGATGGCAGGGAAGAATGGCACCAAGACGCTCCCCCTGTTGCACCACAACCCTCCAGCTCCAGTTTCTCCCCCAGAGTTGCTGTCCCAACCTTCTGGAAAGGGAGTTTCCCCCCACATTGCTGCCTGTGGACTTCCCATTCCTGATCTATTGTCCCATCACAACACACCTGCCCCACTCCAGTTACAGCCAGGTGTCGTGATTAATCCCAGACGGTGTGTGCAGGGGAGGCTGCATGTGGTTGTGGCTTGAGGTGTCTTTTTTCCTCTTGTTTGTTTGGTTTTTTTTTGGAGGAGGCATCACCTTGTAGGTGTGTGGATAACATTTCAGCAGCTTTGGGTACCAGCCTCATGCAAGCCTGCAAGCTTTGCTGCATCTTTGCTAGGCTCCTTCTGTGTTCAGGCTGCTCGGGGGTTTCAAGGCTGCTGTAAAAACCTTGCGAGCGAAAGTTCTGAGTGCTGCAGCCAGAGCCCATGGCTCCCTGCTGCTTCTCCTGTGGGCGTGTGACGCTTCTGGAAACATCTCACCCCTGCCACACCTCCTATGCCACCCATATCTCTTTGATCTTTCTCCCATACTATCTGGCTTTGCCGCTCTGCTGCCAACCCTCCATTTTATCCCCAAGAAAAGGCTTATTTAGAAAAAAACCCCACCATTTCAGGTAAAGCCAACTAAGCCTCAGTTTCTCCCGTGTTCCCAGGTGAGAGGAGCCACAATGCTGTGTGCAGCCTCACTGTGGCAGCTTTTTGCTTCATTGGGAGAGCTTTCAGGAGATCCTAAAAGAAAAGGTTGCAATCAGGCACTATGCTGCCTCCAGATGTGTGATTTGTCACAAAACGGCCCAGAAACACAACAAGTGGCTGCTTCAGAGCTGTTAGTGATCCTGCGGGAGAAGTTCACCTCCAGACCAAATAAAAGCAAGTGGGTCTCTGTGGTTGCAGACCAGCAGGATGTAGCCACCCATTGGCACCTTGAACGGGATATGCAGGGGTGACCTGTAACATCCTCACGGGCACCTGCAGGGTCTCAGACAGTCGGGCTGAGCCTGCTCCTTCCAAGTTCATCCTGTCCACGAGTCCACTGAACTCCCACGCAGCGGGAGCTGCTGCATCCCGCCCAGCTGAGGAGTGAGCACTTGCTGCACAGGTCAAGCTGATGCAGTTCTCACACATTGCTGATCCCATCTGCACTATCAGGGTGGACCAGGGTTGAAATTAAGCCTCTTTGTGCCAAGTTGGCACAGCAAGCTTTACTTAAATCCTGGCACTCCGTGCTGGGGACAGCTCTTTTGTTATCTGCTCGCAATAGGGACATTTAGCAGGGGCACCATCCCAGGAGGAGCCACATGGGATGCTAAACTGTGAATCCTGTGACGAGTTTCAGGACACGCAGTGCTGAGAGCTACCCCAAAGACAAGACGAGGCGCTACTTGTTACGGCTCCCTTATGCCTGCTTTGAGACAGCATCACCAGACGCCTCCCTTTCTGCAGATAACAAGTTTCCTGTCTGCAGGAGGTTATTTTTAGACTTCTCAGTGATTTACTCTCTCCCCCTCCAGTGATAATGTAAGCCTTAGTGCAAACAAGTATCTGGTGCTGTAACTTCGCATGAGGAAATTTCCCATTATAAAACACAAGCCCAACACATGCAAATTGTTGAGCTGTGTCCTGATCTGAGCTGTATTTCCATCCAGTGGTTTAGCTGACCTATTTTAACGTGAATTAAGCAACACCAAGCATAAATCAATCATGACAGCAACATGAGAATAACTCCCCACATCGAGTTTGAAATGAAATTGATTTTATTTAAGAATAAATGAAAAATAATTTCATAGCAGAGAGTATGGGTTAACTGGAGCAGAACAGTTAGTTTGGTAAGTGATGTCAGTTTCCACTATAGACAAGTCCTTAGGGAGAAAAAGAATATTTTCAGCCATTTACAATACAAACAGCAGTAGCAGACATCACTTGAATTCTTGCTGAGACTTCCTTCCAGAGAAGAAAAAGCATTTCAGTAGAAGGAAAACTTAACAGATTGACACCAGAATGACAAAAGGCAAGACCAGCCAAACTGTCTCTGTGCTAAAAACGAGCCTTGAGTCACTTGGGTAACCAACTCCAGAGGTTTGTACATCACCTTTAAAAAAAAATGCCACTGCTGAGAAAGCACGCTGCCACAGCGCCTGCAGTAGGCTGAACTGGCAGCCTTTCGCCTTGGTCTGCAAAGGACAAGGAATCCCTGTGTGAGAATCTTGAACTTTTCTGGGGGTTTTTTGTGTTGTTGGTTTTTTTTTTTTTTACTTTTTCGCGTACTTCTCCCCATGGCCCAATATCTTTGCCAAGAGGAATCAGGCCGTCTGCAGTTCTCCACGGTAAGATTGTTAGAGCACTCTCAGGAATGGCGATTTGGACACGCTTTTGTTTTCCATTCATACATAATAAAGCTTAGGACTCGAAACTCTAAAGCGGGAGGAAATAAAAGGCAGGCTGCGCCATCTCTCTGATGGGCATCAGTTTACCAAATAGTGATTTACCAGCTAAATGCCCCAGGCTCTTTGAATTCCCTTTTATTTTTGCTGTCTGTAGAGAAGGCATGAAAAGCACCTTGCTCTGCTGCTGTGGTGGGGCGCCCTCCCCCGAGGGGCACTGCACACCCTGGAAACAAGCAGTGCAGGCGAAAAGCCGCTTCTACTCAAGAGCGTTCCCCAACACAGAATTGTTGAGGCTGGAAAAGACCT
>NW_009729627.1:33474-35872 GCF_000703405.1 Apaloderma vittatum | reverse complement strand
CACCCACCCTGGTTCCTGGGGACGATCCAGGGAGCTGTAACCCTCTACCTGATGGTGTCTCTGTGCTCTCCAGGAACCGCCACACTGAATCAGACCATTGACATCTGCAAGCATTTCACTAACCTCTGCCTGAACGGCCGCTGCATCCCCACCCCGTCCAGCTACCGCTGCGAGTGCAACATGGGCTCCAAGCAGGACGTGCGCGGGGAGTGCATCGGTGAGTAGGCTCTGCTGGACATGCACACAGGTCAGCTCCAGCTGTGCCCCATGCCTGCTCCTCACAGCTCCTCCAGCTGCTGCCCCAAGAGCCCCCTTCCCAGTCAGAACCCCCCAAAAGAGGCTGGAGATAGAGATTGTGCTGGGCAACGAAGCACCGTGACGGAAGGGGGTATGTCTGTCCCTCAAGGAACGCCCAGGGTGACAACTCTCCTCTGGTAGCCACAAGATTGCCGTTGGCTCAGCTGCTGGTCACTGCTTGGATGGGGTCCTGGCACTGTGACAGCTGCCCAAGTGGAAATCAGTAGTGAGTGGAGTCAGGGCCCGTACTGGGATCAATACTCTTTGATATCATCATCGATGACACAGACAGTGAGATCGAGTACCCCCTCGGCAAGTCTGCAGGTGACACCGGATTCACTTGAGGGAGGAGATGGGAAGGGAGACGGTCCAGAGGGATCTTGCTGGCCGTACTGTCAGAGCACTGCAGTTGAAAAGCCACGCTCAGCAGCTCCCAGGAGCAGCCTTCCTTGCCTGGCCTGGTAGCTCACTGTGCGTAACAGGGACTCACGGGTTTAGGTTTTTCTTCTTGCAGATGTGGACGAGTGCTCCAGCAGCCCCTGTGTGCACGGCGACTGCGTGAACACGCCTGGCTCCTACCACTGCAAGTGCCACGAAGGTTTCCAGAGCACCCCCACAAAGCAGGCGTGCATCGGTAAGTGTGTTCTGTCTCCTTTTGGGAGGACACAGCGTGCGAGAGGCTCAGCGGGCTTAGCAGAGACCTAGGTACTGAAGGAAAATGGTTGTAAAGGGGAGACAGGGCGAGGAGTCCCCAGCACCAAAGAACCTCCCAGCCGGGTGGGTGGGAGCATTTCAGAACAACTCTGGCTGAGCTGCCCCAGCATCCTGAAATCTGTCTAGGAGAAGTTTCCTCTACTTTAATCTACTTTAAAATGGGCTTGCAGCAATGGAGGAACTTGGAGAGTCCTTTTCAAGAGCACAACTCTGTTTGAAGATGCCGACATTTGTTTCGGCAAAAGATAGGGTTTTGAGGAACGTTCGTGTCAATGTAGGGATTGTGATTTCTAGCAGAGTTGTTCTGCCAGTGTCTTGCAGCAAGGTGGTGCTCTAGATGAGGGACTGCTAAAAAAAGATCGTGGGAAGGTAAAGTCTCATATGAACAAGAAACGAAGGCAGGTTTCTCTATCAGTCCCCGACCTTTGATTTTTGGCTTCTAATGAGGTGATTTTCAAAGAACCCCCCCAACTGCCTGACAATGTGAAAAGCTTTCCTAATTTCCAAACTAAGTCTTTTAAGCCGAATTCTTCTTGCCGTTCTCTTTCTGGCTGTGCACATTGGTTCATCACTCTGTCTTTGACAACATTTTTTTACATGTTGGGAAACTGCAACTTGTAACCCCCCTGTTATCTCCCTTGTAGACTAAACAAATGCAAGTCTCTCAATCTCCTCTCATTGATAATGTTTCTAAGCTTCTCATTGTCCCTGTTTTTATCTTCCAAACTTCCTTCACTTTGTCTTGATCTTTTTTTTCTTTTTTTTTTAATGTGTAGTGCCAAAATTGGATGTCATTCTTCATCTGTGACCTCTCTAGCTGTCAGGATAAGAAACTGTCCCTTGTGTCCCCTGCTGCCCTACTTCAGTCATGCTGTGCCCCAACTTCTGTTCCAAAATTCATTTTGCTGAGGTCCTTGGGACCACATCTCTATCTCAGGCCTGACTCCAGGGCTGTTGGTTGAACAGCCTGAGGATAATTTGAGTTGCAAAAGGGGCCCTGGGGCAGGAGGTTGATGAAGACGTCACGAAGGGTCCGAGATTCCCAGAGCTCGAAGCTCACAAATGTTGTGCTGCTTCCAGAACGTGCAGAAAGCTTTTCCCACATCTTTTCCAAGTTCTTCAAGTTGCACCAGGGGAGGCTTAGATTGCACGTTAGGAAAAATTTCTTCACTGAATGGATTGTCACGCACTGGAACGGGTTGCCTGGGGAAGTGGTGGAGTCACCATCCTTGGAAGTATTTAAAAGCGGTGTAGATGTGGTGCTCAGGGATGTGATTTAGTGGTGGGCCTGGCAGTGCTGGGTTAATGGTTGGACTTGATGGTCTTAAAGGTCTTTTCCAACCTAAACGATTCTATGATTCCATCCCCTGTAGTTTGTACAGAGGGA
>NW_009729627.1:25523-33443 GCF_000703405.1 Apaloderma vittatum | reverse complement strand
GAGCGTAATCCTGGAGCAAGGCAAACTCTGAGCATCTAAGAGCACTTGCCTGGTTTTCTCGTGGAGCGTATTAAGCCGGAACTGCTTCTCACTCCACCTGTCTTATGTTTACTCTCCTGCCAGATATCGATGAGTGCATCATGAACGGCGTGATGTGCAGGAACGGCCGCTGTGTTAACACCGACGGCAGCTTCCAGTGTATCTGCAACGCTGGCTTTGAGATCACCCCTGATGGCAAGAACTGTGTTGGTAAGCTTTGCCTGATGTGCCTTGGAAGGGTTGGCACTGAACTGAGACTCTGTCCTCCCTAGGGATTCGTGGTGACATTAAGCTGTGCTGTACACCCTTCATCCCTAGGGCAGAACGTATCTTAAAATGATAGGACTGACATAGGAGAGTGTTTTTACAAGGATGCTAGTGTTTTGCAAGGATGCTTGTGCTCCTAGGGTGCTTCTATGGGGTTTGGGGTTCAGGAGCATGAGCAGGGCTGGGTCTGGAAGCAGGACTTTCTCCAGCAGCCAGTGCCTGGCTCCTGCTGTGAGCTGCACCAGCTGACCAGGGTACCAAAAGCAGCCGGGACACGAGAGGACACCTCTCAGCAGGAGAAGCAGTAGGAACTCTGACTTGAGGATTAGCACCCGCTGCCATAAGAAGCAAATTAGACCGTGGGATGGGGGACAGAGAGATTTTCAGTGTGGGAGGGTCTCACTGCAGCTCATGTTTTCTGTTTGTCCTCCCCAGATCATGATGAATGTGCCACGACCAACATGTGCCTCAACGGGATGTGTATCAACGAGGACGGCAGCTTCAAATGTATCTGCAAGCCTGGTTTTGTGCTGGCTCCCAACGGGCGGTACTGTGTCGGTGCGTAGGTCCCCAGGCTTGGTCTCTGCCCTCTTCCCAGCCTGCCATCCACATCCCTGGGGACTTGCCATGTGTCAGAGGCCAAGGAGAGCTGAGAAAAAAACAGAAATGACCCCCTCACAAGCAGAATGGGCACAAGGGAGAATGTTCTTGCACCTCCACTGCTTCAGCACGAATTGGAGCTTAAATCCTCTTTCTGAAGGAGGTTAAGTGGGGCTGCGAAACTCTGTATGGCCAATGTGAGCTGGCAGCAGTCATCTCCGCAGCTTCCCCAGCCTCTACAGCACGTTCCAGTATGGTTTGTGTGGTTTCCAAAGCTCAGAAGGTTAGGACGTGAAAGCAGAGTGGAGAAAGGAGGAAGAGAACACAAAGTTTCTTTCACATGCTGCTGTGACGCGGGGTGAATTCTCTGGGTCACTGCTCCATTAACAGAGAAGGGGCTGAGTCTCAGGAGGCTGAAGAAGCTCAAATCCCTGTGCCTTCCCGTGAACCCTCAGGGACAGCCAGCAGAGCATGCAGGGCATGTGACGCTCTAAGCTGCACCTCCTAATCCACAAGTCTCTCTGCAAAAGAGCCCAAAGCCTTGGTCTGTATCTCCTGCTGCCTGAGGGTAGATAACGGCCGCTTTGTGCTTCCTTTTTCAGACATCGACGAGTGCGAGACACCGGGAATCTGCATGAACGGCTGGTGCATCAACACGGAGGGCTCGTTCCGCTGCGAGTGCCTCGGGGGCCTGGCTATCGGGGTGGACGGACGAGTCTGCGTGGACACCCACATGCGCAGCACCTGTTACGGAGGCATTAAAAAGGGCACGTGTGCTCGTCCCTTCCCGGGAGCCGTCACCAAGTCCGAGTGCTGCTGCGCTAACCCAGACCACGGCTTCGGAGAGCCCTGCCAACCCTGTCCGGCCAAAAATTCCGGTGAGCTACTCTTGCGAGTTTGCAAAAAGTGGGGAAGGTGCTCACAGACGTCCTGCATCCCTGAGAGGTCTCTGAGACAGCCTTGGCAGAGACATGGCAAAGCCGTAGGGGAAAGGGGTGCCAAGAAGTCCACAAATCTAGGCTGGATCTGCAGATCTGATGCCAGTCTCATTGCAGGGTTTCTCAGCGCATCCGACGGCTAGCTGCGAGTATCGACTCTGAAATATATGCAGCATAAAGTTTAAACAGACGCTGCTTAGAAGCCCACGGCTGGCATTCTAGCAAATAAACAATAAATCTAACATTATCCAGAAATATTGCCACTGTGCGTGAGCTGTGCAGAAAAGCTAATGGCTCCGTTTTGCTTTCTCCACAGCGGAATTCCAGGCACTCTGCAGCAGTGGCATTGGAATAACAGCTGATGGCAGAGGTAGGTGCATCCGATCTCCTGGGTTCTAGACAGGCACCTCGAATGTCACCCTCGGCGCTTTCTTTCGGCTGCTTTTGATGGAGTGGGCCTGCACGCGTGTGACTGGGGGAGCGTGTGCCACGAGAGGCTCGGCTCTACACTAGAGAATCGGCACGTCACGCCCGTGTACGTGCAAGCTGGGTGTGAGTAAGCGCGGGGCAGCTCGTGCAGCCTGGGTGGGTGTAAACGCCTGCAAGAACCGATCCCCGCACCAGTGAGTCTGTGGGTGGGACGAGAGCTTGGAGAGGGCTGCTGCCTGTCCTCTCCTCCCTGAAGCACCACGAGCTAAGGTTGAGCAAACATCCCTGAGGGCTGTGTCTAATCGAGGGGTTGATTCCCCAGCACCCCATGGGAACTGCATTTCTGGGGATGGACACGCCGAGTTTGGCTTTGATCCTTGCTTTGATGGGAACGAAGAGCGTGACCGATGGCATCCTCTTGCTCCTTTCCCTCCTCTGCCCTCCGGCTCCCTTGGTCACGGGAGAAGAAGGCTCCTGGTCTCCAAGGGAGAGGGAGGTGATTGACACATGCTGGGCCACGTTGCCAAGGGGCTGCTTTGAATTAGATGGAAGTGGAAGGGGTCAGGCTGCGCTGGCACCGCTGGGCTCAGCAGGGAGAGCACAAAGCAGCCAGATAGCTACGGCCTTTCAAAACTTCCCAAATGGGAACGAGCCAGAGGCGAAACCCTGGTGGCTTCATGAGCTTCCTTCCAGGGCACCATGTCTTGGCCAAAGTCAGTGTCAGGCCAGCGATAGGGCGTTTTCTAGCAAGAGTCTAAGGTCAGACACGCTCTGGGCAGCCCATTGCTGCCCGAAGCCAGAACTACGTGCGCTCAGCACTCTCCAGGGTTGGTTTCCCCGGGGTTGTAGCTGAACTCCAGCTGCGTAGAGACGAAGGCCAGCGGTGTCTGGGAAGCCCTGGCCTGGGCCCCTTGCCATCTGGCGCTGACGGCACTGCGAGGACACTGCTGCGCAAACACAGAGCTGCCCTGTTCTGTGCGGAGGCTGGTTCTCACCAGGGTCAAATCTCCTTGCCCGGGCACCAGAGCTTTGCTCCGAAAGAGCAGGGAGATGATGCTGATGAAGAGGAAGAGATGCTGCTGCCCTTCTAGGCTAGTGTCCACGTGTGCTTGGTGCTGTTGACAGAGGTGGGTGATGGCACAGATGCCCGCTGCTCTCTCTGCCAGGTGTTCTGCAGACCTGAGCCCAACCACCATGCTCATGGGCAGCAGGAGCTGTGGTACCCACTGCACATTGCTGCAGAACCAGCCAAAAATCTCCCAGTTTGAGACAGATGGGCTCTTTGCAAGTCTTTGAGGCTGAGGTTTTGACATCCTGCCGGCTTTGGCCCCTGTTGCAGACCCTGCCCTTACCCAAACATGACACTGCCCTCTGTCCCTGGCCGGCCCCCCCGCCACGTTCTCCAGGGCAGAGGCCACAGGTCCTCACTTCTGTCTTCCCAGGCTGTCCAAGCTGCTTTCAGACAGTTCTTTGTGTCAGCAGTAGGGAAATAAAATTTACTTTGGCCTGATCAGGACTGCTTCCAGCCTGGCAGCAGTGTGCTCAGGGAGCTTGTGCAAGCTCTCAGCTTGGGGACCATGGCTTGGGCGAGGAAATAGAGGGACTTTGACATCAGAAGGGCTTCACTCTGACCATCTAACCCTGGACATGACCCTCTGCCAACCAGCTGCCCACAGAGTGCTCTCCAGCATGTCTGGGTACTCCTCACCCTTTTCTGCCCCCAGCCGTGATCCCCTGGGGTCAGGCTCCATGAGCTCAGGCAGGTTGTCCATCACGTTCTGCTCTTTACCCCAACTGGCCCCAGCATCCTTCTCACAGCACCTTAACAGACAGCTTTTCCCTCCCACCTTTTCCGTGCTCCATCTAATTCGACTTCTTTCTCTGTGCAGACATCAACGAGTGTGCCCTCAACCCGGACATCTGCCCCAACGGCATGTGCGAGAACCTGCGCGGGAGCTACCGCTGCATCTGCAACCTGGGCTACGAGTCGGATCCCACGGGCAAGAACTGCGTGGGTGAGTTCAGGGCAGACCGGGCTCGGGTTGGCATCAGGAACCGGGAGCTCGGTGCTGGTGGGGAGAGGGTGACGCCCTCGAGCACTGTCCCCATTCAGCGCTGCCTTGTCCACGTGGAAGAGCACGAGGTGCTGCGCGAGAAACTACGCGATTTAACACGACTTTGCACATTTCTGTGCCTCTCGGGCTGCCAGAGCTCTGTAGGGCTGGCAGAGTCGAAGCGCTGGAGGCTGGTGGTGCAGCTCAGAAACCCCATCTCTCTGCCCACAGACGTCGACGAGTGCACTGTCAACCGTTTGCTGTGTGACAACGGACTGTGCCGCAACACACCTGGCAGCTACACCTGCACCTGCCCCAAGGGCTTTGTCTTCAGGACTGAGACAGATACCTGTGAAGGTAACGTGACTCTGGACGTCTTTGCGAGATGTAAAGAGCTACAGCCTGATGTCCTGCTTGAAAGGGAGCTCAAGGTCTAACATGTCTTTGGTTCCCTTTTGACCGCAGTGGTTTGAACTGGAGCAGATCCAGGCCTTGGGTTTGTGGGTTTGTTGTTTTGTTTGGGTTTTGGGGGGTTTTTTTTCATAGAGAGAAATTTCACACTTCATCTAAAATAGTGGCCATCCAAACGCAGAACATCTGGGCTTTTCACTGACTGAAACCCAGAACAATTTCCTCTAAGCTCCCAAAATTTTAGCTGAAACCTGACCAAAATTGCAAGTTTGGGAGATTTGATTGAAAGCTTACGGTTTGGAGTGGGGGAAATTGTTTCCTTGACCACAGTGCCCTCAAACATTTGAGAACTGGCAGTTTGTACCTAAATGTCTGTTTGGAGAAAAAAAAAACCACACTGATTTTCTGTAAAGAAGGTGAAAAATAACAAATGCTGTGTATCCTCACATCTGGCTCAGACAGGTACGTGAAAGTTGGGTTCAGCACCGTGGCTGCTCCCATATTGGCCAGGACCAACCCTGAGCTCCCATATTGGCCAGGATCAACCCTGAGCGAGCGAGTTCCTCATTCCCAGGAGCTGCACCAACCACCCTCAATCCGTCCATTCCCTCAATCCGTCCATTCCCTCAATCCTGAAGAAACTCACTAATTTTGCGGTGTCTATCTCCGTGTCCATCCCCTTTGAGGTGCTGTGCGCTTGTGTTGTACACGCAGGACTCCTACAGCCTGGACTGGAGACCCTCTAAAGAGTCGACTCATTTTTTTCATGCTCTTTGCTTCTTGTCTCCCCAGTCTCTGGTGCAGAAAACTGGGTCTCCTGGCACTGCCTACAGTGACAGTCCCTTTCTCCCTGCAGATATCAATGAGTGCACCTCTAACCCTTGCGTGAACGGTGTCTGCAGGAACAATGCTGGCTCCTTCGCTTGCGAGTGCTCGCCAGGCAGCAAGCTGGACCCCAGTGGCACCATCTGTGTGGGTAAGGATGTGCCCTTCTACAGGGGCGCTGATGCCAGCAACACCCTTCGTCACCCCCTGCTGTTCCTCTGAAGCAAGTCCTGCGTTCCTGCCTTAGGGGTGGGGATCTCACCTAGTGCTTCCTTAGGTTTCGGTAATAATTACCAGCTCTCTTACGCATCCAGGGAGCTTGAAAATCTGCAACCTCAGGCAATGCTCTGAGCAGGGGATGGTTTCTCCTCGCTGCTTTTCGTGGCAGCCTGGCTACCATGAAGCTGGGAACCTCTGCCGAGGAGCATCTCTTTGCTCACGCCTTGTCTTTGCCCCTACAGACAGCATGAAAGGGACCTGCTGGCTCAACATCCAGGACGGGCGTTGCGAGGTGAACATCAACGGGGCCACGCTGAAGTCGGAGTGCTGCGCTACGCTGGGAGCCGCGTGGGGCAGCCCCTGCGAGCGCTGTGAGATCGGTGAGGCTCTGCCTGGCACGGCGGTCGGCAAAGCAGGAGGCAGCCTGTTGCTTTGCTGACCTTCCTCTGTTTTCTTGCAGATACTGCCTGTCCCCGGGGATATGCCAGGATGAAGGGGGTCACGTGTGAAGGTAAAGTGCTGCAGGACGCCAAAGACGTTCTTTGGTGGGAACACGGTTGTTGTTTATTTTTTGCTATCCTGTATCTTTGAGGCTGGTGGGAGAATCTACACTTTCTGGCCCTTTGTTGGATTCTCTCCAGTGTGTCCATCTCTCTCTCATACTGAGGAGCCCAGCAGTGGGCCCAGCACTCCAGTTGTGGCCTCACCAGTGCTGAGTAGACGAGAAGGATCACCTCCCTCAACCTGCTGGCAACGCTCCTCCTAATGCAACCCTGGATACCTTTCGTCTTCTTCGCAGCAAGGGCACATTGTGGCCTCATGTTTAACTTGATGTCTACCAGGTCTTTTCCTGCCAAGCAGCTCCTCAAGGCCATACTGGGCTTGGCCACGTGCTGCTCTCATGCCAATCTCTCGGTTTTGTGCCGACAGATGTGAATGAGTGCGAGGTCTTCCCTGGCGTGTGCCCAAACGGGCGCTGTGTGAACACGGCTGGCTCCTTTCGGTGCGAGTGTCCAGAAGGACTGACCCTTGACGGCACTGCTAGGACCTGTGTGGGTAAGGACGCCTCATCCAGACCCCGGCCTCTGTTCAGCCTTCTCTACAGGGGTCCAACCATCCCCTACCCACCACTTGCAGCACTCTTGGGAACTGAGTGGTGGCACATCATACCCTGGGAAGGGCTGCCAAACCCAGCAGCTTATCCAAGGCAAGGTTGCCGTAACTTCATGTCCCCAGATCCAGCCAGTAATGCAGTCGTTCTCCTTGCGTGGACTGCAGGGGTAGCCAAATAGATAACCTAACTGGTTGGTGACAATTCCTGGCTTCTTTCTGGACACACAGTGGCAAACCTCTGCCCTTCACAGGGGCCATCTGCACTACTAACTGCACCATGGAGGGTCCATTCTCTGGTCCTGTTGCCAACAGTCACAGGCTGCCCCGTGTCCATGCCATTCAGTCTCTCACAAGGTCCCAGACAAGGTGGCCTCAGCCAGATGGTCCATACCTGAGCACTCTTTGGAGGATGCCCCAGCCAAAGCTGTTCCAGAAATCTTGCTAACTGTGTCACAGGAAATGATACCTCTGGTTTTAGCAGAGGTTGGGTGCTGCAGGCGAGGGCTCAGCTCTGCTTTCTCACCAGACGTGCGTGTGGAACAGTGCTACATGAAATGGGATGAAGACGAGTGTACAGAGCCTCTGCCGGGCAAATACCGGATTGATATGTGCTGCTGCTCCGTGGGCTCAGCCTGGGGCATTGACTGTGAAGAATGCCCCAAGATCGGCTCCAGCGAGTACAAGGCCATCTGCCCGCGGGGACCCGGCTTTGCCAACCGAGGAGACGTGCTTTCAGGAAGGCCCTTCTACAAAGGTGAGAAGAAAGAGGGGAGCAGCTGATCATGGGCTGTGCTCAGCCCACCTCAGCTCCAGACCAAGAAAGCCACTGCCTGCCCTGGGACTCTGGGTTTGCTGCAGACATCCCCTTCCTGAAACACTGCTGTTCTGCCTCTGCCCGCAGATGTGAATGAATGTAAGGTCTTCTCTGGCCTGTGCACCCATGGGACCTGCCGAAACACCATTGGCAGCTTCAGGTGTATCTGTGGCAATGGCTTTGCTTTGGATGCTGAAGAAAAGAAACGCAC
>NW_009729627.1:16639-25492 GCF_000703405.1 Apaloderma vittatum | reverse complement strand
CGCTCCTCCAGACCACCCTTGCCCGTCTTGTTGCCTTGCTTGCTTTCTGGGATGCTGAGCATGGTGCTGGTACCCAGAGGAGTCACAGCAGTGATCTTAGGGGTGTGCTGAGAAGCCGAGGGCAGGACCATGAGCAGAAAGCTTCTCCTGCTTCTGGGATGAAGGATCAGTCTTGCAGAGAGAAAGCTTGAGTGCTCTCTCTTCCTTCAGGAAGAGGAGTTCCCTGGTCTGCTGCGTCAGACTTGCCAGCCCTCGTTCACTGAATTTGATGTGCAGGACAGGCAGCCTGGTGTCAGCTGCAGGGATGTTTGTGGTCTCTCCTGCCTCCACTAGCTGCTCTTCATCCCCACAGACATCGATGAGTGCCGCATCTCACCAGACCTGTGTGGCCATGGCACCTGTGTCAACACGCCGGGCAGCTTCGAGTGCGAGTGCTTCGAAGGCTACGAGAGCGGCTTCATGATGATGAAGAACTGCATGGGTAAGGACTCGTCTCCGGGGCAGGACAGCACCCTCCCTCTTTTGCAACAGGGGAGAAAGTAACAGGTGCCAGATCTGACAAAGGGCTTTGTGCCAGGCTGCTCTCTGTGCGCCTGGCTGTCCGGCTACCTGTCTGCCTGGCTCTCTGTTCCCTGGGATCAAGCCAAGTCACTGCCCTTGGGGGAAGGGTTGTGGGAGCCTGTGTGCTGCAGAGAGCCCTGGCAGCCTCTGCTCTCCCCAGGGCTGTGAGTCCTCTGCTTTGCTCCGGTTGCAAAGGCAGAGCTGGGCTGAAGAGCAGCACGTGTGGAGAGAGGGATGCCGTGTGCGTAGCTGAGGGCACACGGATGTAACCCCTGGGAGGGCAGCAAAGTGGAGTCAGGGGTTCGTGAGACATGGCAAAGGCTCTCCAAGCTGGAGGACGTTATTAACACTTGTACAATGTTCGTTCTTCTTTGTTTTGTACTGTTCCTTCACTTGAACCTTCCCGTGCTCCAAACCTCGGCTGCTAACCTGTCCTCTTCTTTCAGTCTCCAGCAGCTGGAGTTTGAGCCTGGCCTTGCCACTGAGCTGGGACAGGACCCACCCCTGGTATTAGGGAGATGACAACCTTTATCCTGCGGGTTGGCTATTACACAGTGGAGCTCTGCCAGCCCAGCAGCTTGAATCAATGGCCGTGAGCTCCAGTTCTCATACACCTTCTCTTGGCTGTTCCTTTTTGTGACATCTCATCTCCTTCTACTTATTTTCAGCCTGTGTTACTCATCTATTTTTTATTCTGCCACTCATTATTTACATATCCACACTAAACTTACACCCGTCTCCAGACATTAGTAATATCATATGTTCAACCCTAACATTAAACCACATATTTTCAGACACCGCTGCAGAATGTTTCTCGACTTGGAGGTCTTCTTCTGTGGCACCCTATCCATGACACCACAGTTACCTTCTTCACTTGTCTCACATGCCACATCCAGTTACATGTAGCTTGGTCCCTTTTCTAGATAATAGATGTTCTTTGCAAGTAGCTGTCAGTTGTATCATCATTAGATTGCTGCTGAGATTAGTAGATCTATTATTTCCACTCCTGTGTTAGGAGACACATTAAGCTTTGGTCCTTATGGCATTGCTTGGCCTCCTGCTGTCATCGTACACCCTGCAGCCATGTGCCATTAAATCAAATGCCTTCACTGGTCTGAGAACATGGAGATAGACCTTGGTCGGCAAGAGGTTCACCATTTGATAGCTTATGTCTCTTCTAGCTCTGAATTTTGCTGATTCATCCAATATATGATATCTAATCAACTGTTGCTGTTTCATATCAACTGCAGCAGTTTCATACCAACCACAGCCACTGATCCGGCCCCCCTCCAGCTCCCCAAACGGATCAAGCCCTTCATGAGAAGTTCTGGTAAACCACCTGCATTCCTCTCCCCCACTCTATTTCCAGTGATATCTCTAAGGCCACCCTTTCACCTGCCCGTTTAATTGCCACAGATAATTCTTTACAGCTCTTCCCATCTGGCCAGGGCTTGTTTTTATTCTGTCAGATTCTCATCTGTTTTCAATTTAATCGTTCTTCTGTGTAGCTTAAAAAAATCCCATCAATGACCTCAGTACCGCAATTCGTCTCCGACAAGTCAGCCAGACTGTTGCTGTCCTCTAATTCCTGGCATACCATGTTCTTCTTCTCGTCTGTCTAGCCAGACTAACTCGCCTGACTGACCTGCTCTGCTCTTTCTGCTTTGGCTTGGACTTCCAAACCACATCAATCTGTGGCACGATTCAATCCTGCTTATTTATTTTTCGTATTTGATCCTCTGGGCTCTTTTAAAATCCGTCACCGCCCCGCCCCTGGCGTGGTTTTCTGTGTTTTCCATACGGTTTGTAGCGTGGCTTACCGCAGCTCACGCAGGTCACCTTCCTCCTCCTCCGTTGCTGAGATGCTGAGAATGTCACAGTGCCCACTGATGGCCTGTGAACTTCTTTCATATATGTGATGTTGGGTTCTTGAGGTTGGTTTTTTTAGCTCACTCCATTCATTTGTGTTACACCCAAATCCTTTGCAAGCTGAATGTGTATTTCTCAGAATACAACTAGGGATAGAGGAACCCTCTGAGCAGCTCCAGAGAGGCTTTCCTTTATTTTATTTTATTTTTTGCTCCCTTATGGGGCATTTTGAGTCAACTCTAGGGGCACTGCAAAAAAATACAAAATCTTTTGAATCTGTTCTGGGACCGAAATAGAGAACCTCATTCTCGGATTCCCAGTTAGAGGATCTGATTCATCCAGCACTTGCCTTTCCAAAGAAACATCGCAAGTATCACAGAGACTGATGCTTGTGCAATATCATGGTAGAACACAAAGAGCTTTCTCAGGGGGGCATGGATAAAGAATTGATAACAAAGCTTCCCAGTTTTGATACCTGAAGTGTTTCATCTCCTCCTCTTCCTGTTGGTTTTTGTTTCCAGCGCACCGCTCCAGTAGTTTCGCTTGTTTGGTTTTTTTAGTCTGGCATTTATAAACTTTTCTATCACTTTATTTTTCTTGTTTAATGCCAGCAACCTGGTTTCTTCTTTGGCTGGATCACATCTCTCTCACAGCAGTTTAATCTATTTCAGGAATTTCTCCGGTTCCTACTGAATTCAATCGCTTTGTGGATGCGATTTTCTCAGAAATGTACAGACTATTTCCCGTGTGTCATTCTGGAACGACTCTGGAGGCTGTTACCAAGAAAGCCTGTTTGTTGGCCTTCTGTCGCACAAAATACTCATTTTCTGAGGAACTCTTCCTCTGCTGATGAGACTTGTGAAAATGTACTGAGATAAGTGGGATGCGAGCTAGGAACTATCCTTCTAGTCCTTGCTGGCTAATCTACACAAACTAGTAACTTCTTTCCTCCTGATGTTACACTTCATGTTCTGCAGAAGTCAAGGCAAGAGCTGCGATTTCCCAAAATGCATACTTACCCAAGCCCTGGATTTGCATTTTGTGATGTTCCTCTGGTTTGGGCTATTTCCTGGTGATGAGACCGGTGCACGGCACCAGCACCGCCACCCCACGATCTGGAAAACCCAGCTGAAGGGGACAACCCACCACATTTCATATCGTTCTCCACAGATATCAACGAGTGCGAGCGGGACCCGCTGCTGTGCCGAGGTGGGATCTGCATGAACACAGACGGCAGCTTTGAGTGCATCTGCCCCCCTGGGCACGAGCTGACGGCCGAAGGGAACACTTGCGTAGGTGAGATAATGGAAAGCTGCCTCAGGAGCTGAGCCTGTTCAAGGGTAGCGAGACTTGGATCTCGTGCTGGGCACATGAACCTCTCCTTCCAATCCCACATGTGGGTAGAACACACTCATCCAGGAAGGTCACAGCCAGGCTCTCACTGCATTTTTGATGTCTTTTGTTCTACCTGCTGTTCTCTGGAGACTGACTGACGGGGCAATGACAAACTGAGTTGGGAGGCAGCAGTAGGTGGGGTAACCAGGGCTGGGTACCAATAGGATGCTCAGTGTGGCGTCAGCCTGGCTGGCACCTCAAAACCCTTCTTCCCACCACAGACATCAACGAATGCTCCCTCAGTGACAACCTGTGTCGCAACGGACGCTGCGTCAACGTCATCGGTACCTACCAGTGCGCCTGCGATTCGGGCTTCCAGGCCACGCTGGACAGGCAAGGCTGTGTCGGTGAGTGCTCCCCTTTGCCAAACCGCCCTGCCAACACCCCGGCACACATCCAGACCCCTCCTGGCCTCATACTTCTTGTAGTGCTCCAGGGGATGTTGAGGGTAAGGCAAGAGGGGAAACCACCTGGTTGAGCTACAGCCAGGTTGGTGCCACTAGTAAGGTGCTGTGAAACTACTGTGAGCTGCAAGTGGCTGGCGAAAGGTGTTTTATTTTCCCTGGGGGAGCTTTGTTTCCTCTTCAGCTCCTCTCCCAGCCTGTTCCTGTGTGCTGCTGCTGTGTCTGAGCAGCTCTGCTGCAAGACATGTGCCCCCGTGAGCAGCCTGACCTCTCCCTTCTGCCCCAGACATCGACGAGTGCACCATAACCAACGGCGGCTGCGACACGCACTGCTCCAACTCGGAGGGCAGCTACGAGTGCAGCTGCAGTGAAGGCTACGCGCTGATGCCGGACAAGAGGTCATGTGCAGGTGAGCACTCAGCTTGACTCTCCTAGGTGCTGCCCCAGGGCCCTCTGTGTCCATTGCCAGTCAGCTGTGGTGTTGGCTTCATTTCTAAATCCCTTCCAGAGAGGTGATTTCCCTGGACAGATGTTTTTGCTTTGCACTGCCATGTCCAGCTCCTCATCACAGGCTCCAGGGTCCTGTAACTACATGATTCAGAGCAAAGCCCCTTCTGTGGCTCCCTCCTGTCACCACAAACCTGTTGGCTGGCTCTAATGTCTTTCGTTTGGCAATGGTCTCCTCTGTCTAGATATTGATGAATGTGAGGATAATCCCGACATCTGTGACGGTGGGCAGTGCACTAACATCCCTGGGGAGTACCGCTGCCTCTGCTTCGACGGCTTCATGGCATCCCTGGACATGAAGACCTGTATTGGTGAGGACAGGGCTGTGCTCTGGGCACGTCCCAGCACTGCCTCACAAGGCAGCTGTTGGCCGGAGGAAGGGCTACAGAGAGTTGCCCCAGGGTCTCATTGTGGTTCTTGCAGTGTTCCAAGTGAGTCTTTTTTCTCTTGCAGATGTGAACGAATGTGATCTCAACCCTAACATCTGCCTGCACGGCGAGTGCGAAAACACAAAGGGCTCCTTCATCTGCCACTGCCAGCTGGGCTACTTTGTCAAGAAGGGAACCACAGGCTGCACAGGTGGGAAATCCCCAAACCTGGAGCTTGGGGTGCTGCTGGGAACCCTCGCCAACACCTCTGGCAGCTGCCCTGCAGAGAATCCCACCCTTGCACTGGGAGATGCTGTGGACACCCAGGGGTGTGAGTGTGTGCTGGGAGCCCCTCCTGGGCAGGCAGAGATTGCCAGGAAGGCAGGACTTGACGCTTCTCTAGTTTTTAGCCAAGGCAGGGGCTTGCTCTCCCTTTTGTCATGGGTGAGCACAGATGAGGTCTTCAGCTCAGAGGTAAAACTCCAGGCATCCTGTTCCCCAAAGCACCTTGTTCCCATCCCTGGGGGTTCAGACTCCCAGGAGCCATCGGTACCCAGAGCCCTTGGCAGGATTGTACCCAACTGCCACCTCCTCTCCTGCGGGAGCTGAGCTGAGTCAGCAACAATGTCCTTCCTTCCTGCAGACATTGATGAATGCGAGATCGGGGCTCACAACTGCGACATGCACGCCTCCTGCATCAACGTGCCAGGGAGCTTCAAATGCAAGTGTCGCACAGGCTGGCTTGGAGACGGGCTGAAGTGCAACGGTGAGTTCTCGTCCCAGGGGAGGACGTTTGTGGCTCAGGCAGATGCGTCGGAGCCTCCTGAGTGCTCCAAGTGCCCAGAGGCTGGGCCGTTTGCGTGCCCCTCTGGGCCCTACGCTGGCTGCCCGTGATCAGAGGAAAGGCCAAAGGCAAAACACGGACATGGGTGTTTTCCCTGCCCAGATCTGGACGAGTGTGCAACTGAAGAGCACAAGTGCAACCTGAATGCCAACTGCATCAACACACCAGGCTCCTACCGCTGCGCCTGCCGGGAAGGCTTCAACGGGGATGGCTTCTCCTGCTCAGGTGAGGCCCGTACACTCACGTGGCAGCAGGAACGTGGCTTGGGCGTCTTGTTGGGATGTGGAGTCACCCCCTCTTAGCCACCAGCCTGGCTCAGAACCTGCCTGCCTGTGTCTGGCGTTCCCCAAGCCCAAAAGCCACTGCAGCCTGCCCTGCACCACAGCCTGCTCAGATACCTTCAGCAGAGATCCGCCTTCTTCTCAGCTGGTGTCTGGGGAGGATCAAGGCAATGAGAAGTGTTGCAGCTCCCTCCTCACAGGCTCCCAGCAGAGGGGTGGGAACAAGCTGGTGGGAATTTTCTGGGCAAACTGAGGGAAGCTTCCATCTGGGAGTGGACACCTTGTCAGTCTCATGGTTGATTCTCTCTAGATGTGGACGAGTGTGCAGAAAATGTGAACCTGTGTGAGAATGGACAGTGTCTCAATGCACCTGGGGGTTACCGCTGCGAGTGCGAGATGGGCTTCAATCCCACAGAGGACAGCAAGGCGTGCCAGGGTAAGTGCCCCGAGTTTTGAGTGCTGCTCCAGGAGACCCAGTGTCCACTTCCTTTCTGGCCTTGGTCTCTCCACTGCTCTGTCACTCCCCGATCCATTCCTAAACAAGACCCACCATCACCTAGTGGTGCGGGGCTCCTGAGGTGCTAGCTCTTCCAGTTACAGAAGTTGGTCCTCAGCCCGCAGACAGGCTGGGCTAAGCCAAGGATCTGTGCAAGATGTGGACAATCCACAAAATGGGTGAGGGGAGAGGGGACACACACAGCATGCCTGGTGCTCCTGACCCAGGAGATGGTATCCCATGGCACTGGAACCAGCCTGAGATGGGTTACCCACAGCTGGGCTGTGGCTCTGCTTTGAGGTGGGAGCAAGAGAGGCCTGTCCTGGCCCTCACTCGGTCAGATCCTGAGAATGCAGCTCTCCCTGTTTTGCAGACATTGATGAATGCACCTTCCAGAACATCTGTGTCTTTGGGACCTGCCAGAACCTGCCCGGGATGTTCCGCTGCGCCTGTGATGATGGCTATGAGCTGGACAGGAGTGGAGGCAACTGCACAGGTACAGGACTTCCACAGGGCTGTTGGATGAGGGTCACCTCTCGGTGATCTGCTGGTGGGAGCTTGCCCCAGCCATGACAGAGAGTGGCTCCAGCAGCCTAAACCCAATTGAGTGTCCCTGTGGGACGTGATGATGTGTCTGTGCTCTGCTGGAAGTGGCCTTCAGTGGCTGGGAGGGAAAGCTCAGTGTGGCTCTGCTCCTTTTTTCTGACTCTGGGTGGGGTGGGGTGAGGTAGGACAAGGCAAGGTCTGTTTCTAGAAGGCCATCACATGAAGAGCCTTAGAAACACCATGGTCATGGTGATCTGCCCTGAACACACGGTACAGACCTGAGCCCTGGGGCTGTGGTTTCTGTGGCAGTCTTCATCTTTTTTTTTTTCCAGTCCTCATCTTTCCATCCTTTCAGACATCAATGAGTGTGCAGACCCTGTGAACTGTATCAACGGCTTGTGTGTCAACACCCCTGGCAGCTACCTCTGCAACTGTCCGCAGGACTTCGAGCTGAACCCCACCGGTGTGGGCTGTGTGGGTGAGTGGGGACCCGTGTGCAGAGAGCACCTTCCATCCAAGACCTTGGTGGTCCTGGGATAGGACTTACCCCTCGCCCTGTTTCTTGAGGGGGTAGTGCCATTCGTTCCTCCTGGGCACACAAACCTTTACCGGAGAGGTTCTGCTGACCCGCTTCTGTCTTTATGCAGATACCCGTGTTGGGAATTGCTTCCTGGACACGCAGGATCGAGGAGATGGGGGGATCTCCTGCAGCGCAGAGATTGGTGTTGGGGTCACTCGAGCATCCTGCTGCTGCTCGCTGGGACGTGCCTGGGGCAACCCCTGCGAGCTCTGTCCTCCAGCCAACACAAGTGAGTCGGGAAAATGTCTGGGGTGAACTTAGACAGGAGCTGGATGGGCAGCGTAGACCAGAGAAGAGAGACAGGGTTGCTTCCTTATGACTTGTCAGCTCAGGCTGGGGGTTCTGGGTCCAGGATATGCTGCCATCACGATGGGAAGCTTGGGGAGAAGGCAATCCTGTCATGTCAGTGCAGGGCTAAACAGGGAGACCAAGACAGAGACGAGGTGAAGTGGGGTGGGGAAGACCAGGCTGGCTGTGCCTGGGAGGTCCAGACTGGGATCCTTGGTTCCTAGTCCAGTGGGCTGCAGGACAGTGGACATGGAATAACCCACCAAAGGGTGAGCAAACAGAGACAGGATGGCTGAGTTGGCTTGGCATGTGATGGGAGTCCAGCTGCTCCAGCTGGACTACTGTCAACATCCTCGTGGCCTATTTCTCCTGGGTTTCTTCTGGTCCTCCCTACCCTTCCTGTTTTGTGGGAGCCTGCTCAGCTCAGCACCCCCCTGACTGACTTTTTCCACAGCCGAGTACAAGACTTTGTGCCCTGGAGGAGAAGGTTTCCGGCCAAACCCCATCACGGTCATCCTGGAAGGTAAGCCAACTCCTCCCCCATGTCCCCGCAGCAGGGGCTTGGGTGCTGGGGGAGCCCACCCCCGTATGGGCACTCTGCCGTGGCTCTGGGCTGGCTGGGTGCTCACCGAGCCCCTGGCCACCAAGTGATGAACAGCAGGAGTGCCTTCTCCTCGGAGGTGCTCCGGGATGGAGGTGGTGGGATGAACCCGA
>NW_009729627.1:15753-16374 GCF_000703405.1 Apaloderma vittatum | reverse complement strand
TAGGAGCAGTTGGCAGAATCCCTTCCCCTTCCTCTTCCAGGCTTCCCATCCTCATCACAAACCCTGTCCCCTTACCGAGTGCCAGGCCAGCCAGGTCCCTTCCAGACCCACCCGTACCTTGTGCCCTTCTGCACCTGCGCCCCCTGCTTTGACCTCCAGTCTCCTTTACTTGGCAGATATTGATGAGTGCTCTGCTCACATCGGGATCTGCGGCCCTGGGACCTGCTACAACACCCTCGGCAACTACACCTGCGTGTGTCCCCCTGAGTACATGCAAGTCAACGGAGGAAATAACTGCATGGGTATGGCGTGGTCCAAATCTGCGGGGAGGGTTTGTGCTGTGGGCAGCGTGGCTGAGTGGACAGAGCTGGGGCTGGGGTCTGGGACCCTGTGCTGGACCCTGCCCAGCAGTTACGGGGAAAGGGGCTGGCATGGGGCGGTGGGAGACCCAGCAGGGCATCGCCACCGCGTGCTACAGGGCAGGACCCATTGCTCTTGCTGGAGTGGGGCTCCCCTGTGTGTCACCCACAGACCCTGAGCACCGGGACAGGATGGGGTGACATGTCCCCAGCAATGAGTGCCCTGGGGCTGGCAGCACCCGCTCCTGGGGCTGCCACCAGA
>NW_009729627.1:8818-15723 GCF_000703405.1 Apaloderma vittatum | reverse complement strand
AAGAGCGTGTGCTACCGCAACTACAACGACACGTGTGAGAACGAGCTCTCCTTCAACATGACCAAGAAGATGTGCTGCTGCTCCTACAACATTGGCAAGGCCTGGAACAAGCCATGCGAGCCCTGCCCCACGCCAGCCAGCCGTAAGTCCATCTCTCCACAAGGGCATTTTGAAACTGTCGCTGCCCCCACCCCGCCATCGCTTTTCCAGCGATCCTGAGGCACAGACACAGACAAACTAGAGGGAAGGGAGGGAAAGCATCATGTCTGGCCTGTGGGGGAGCGCTGTGGGGACATGCATTGCACTAGAAGGGCACAGGACAGGGACAGTATCTGCGGAGAGGAGAGCCTAGTGCCACGTGTGTCCTTGGGATTCCCTGTGTGCCGGCACTTGAGACTCCCGGCTGAACACCCTGCATGTCCCCTCCCATAGTTGACCCTTGTCCCTCTCACCCCTCACTGCTCCCCGCTCTGCCTGCCGGGCATGGCCATGACCTTGGTGTTCCCCTTCCAGCCGAGTACCAGATCCTCTGTGGGAACCAGGCGCCTGGCTTCATCATCGACATCCACACAGGAAAGCCGATCGGTGAGTAGAGCCCCCGTGCCCTGTGGAGCACTCAGTGAAAACAGGGTGAATGTCCTGAGCAGGATCCCTCCCAGCGCGTGCTGTGTAGACTCTGCCAGCAGCCCTGTGGTTCCTACACCTCGTGTGTCTCTGTTGTGGAGCGTGACCTCCGCAGAGCAGCCCTAGCCTGGGTGATGTGCAGGATCCGGTACCAATCCTCCAGCAGTTGCTCTACTGCTTGCATGGTGGCCCTTTCCTGCCAGTCTTCTTTCTGGAATGGACCAGGGCAGCAGTCTCCAGGCTAAGGGGGATGCTTTCTTCCCTACTGGATGACACTGAGCCATGTTGTCTGTGCGCAGATATCGATGAGTGCAGCGAGATCCCGGCTATCTGCACCAACGGCGTCTGCATCAACCAGATCGGCAGCTTCAGGTGCGAGTGTCCCATCGGCTTCAGCTACAACAACATCCTGCTCATCTGCGAAGGTAACGGGGCAGGGTGATGGTGCTACGGGCATGCAGGAAGCGGGGTTCTAAGCCTGGCAATAGCATCTCCCCATCCCCTGGGGCTCCCCAGGTGAGGGCTGTCAGCAGGTGTGTGGAGAGTCTACGTGTTCTTGAAACCTGCTTCATTTTCTGCATCAGTGGTTGGACAAAAAATGCAGATTTTCATTCAGGTTCCTGACTGGTTTTCTCCCCCTCTGTTTTTTTGGGATTGTGTTCTTTTTAGAAAAAGTTTGCAAAGTTTTGAGCTGTAACTAAAATCCCCATTATTTTCTTGCAAAGCAATAGAAAAGAGATTGCAAAACTGACCCTGACTGGAACAAACCAAGGGTTAAAATTCAGGTGTCTCCACTGAGCTGCTCCAGCCCTACCAGGGTGACGGTGCCTGGTGAGTGCTTGGCCCAGCCAGGGTCCCCATTGCTCTTGTCTCCACAGACATCGACGAGTGCAGCAGTGGGGAGAACCTTTGTCAGCGCAACGCGGACTGCATCAACATCCCGGGCAGTTACCGGTGCGAATGCTCAACTGGATACAAGCTGTCACCCAGCGGAGCCTGCGTGGGTGAGATGAAAGCTCTTTGTAACCCGTTCCAGAGACGTGTGCGAGGCCCTGACACCCCTGCTGAGGTTCTTCAGGTGGTTTTGTAGACCACCATGTGTTGGACCCAAGGAGGGAGGAACCCGTCGCAGTGGGAGGTGCCCTTGCCCATGGCAGGGAGTTGGAACGAGATGATCTTTAAGGTCCCTTCCAACGCAAACCACTCTGTGATTCTGTGAAGGACATGCCAGTCCCATGCATGGGGTCCTGGTCCTTTGTCAGGCCTGGGGACTGTGAGCTGACTGTGCTGTGGTTATGGCATACCTGCACTTTTGGAACGATTCCCAGGGACTGATGAGAAAAGGCTCACAATGAAGTGCAGCTTTCATCTGGCCACACAGACCATTTTTATTTTTTTTTAGAGATCGCAGTGCATAGATCTTGTTCTCTGTGAGACCAGCTCTCAGAAAACCTTGCTCTGCTGGGCTGCTGCTGACAGACACAGCTTCTCACTGCATCCACGAGACGCGTGCCTCAGCTCTTCCCATTTGGTCCATCCCTTCAGCTCACGAGCACCTGCTTTGCTTCATTGCAGGTCGCAACGAATGCCAGGAGATCCCCAACGTCTGCAGCCACGGGGACTGTGTTGACCCCGAGGGCAGCTACGTCTGCATCTGCCACAATGGCTTCAAGGCCACGGGGGAGCAGACCATGTGCATGGGTCAGTGTGATTTCCACAGCTCTGCTCTGAATCCCAAGTCAGGATGGACGTGAGCTCTTTCCATGACCCGCTGGGTAACACTGGGGACAACCAAGGGCTGCAGTGTCCTCACCATCCTGGGCTGGCCCTGCAAGCCCTAGGGCTGTGGTGCAGCTGCTGGAGCCTGTCTGCACGCCCAAGGTGGTGGCTTTCCACTGGGCCAGCCCTTGAATCGGCTGTGACCTTCTCTCTGCAGACATTGATGAGTGTGACCGACAGCCCTGTGGAAACGGGACGTGCAAGAACACGGTTGGCTCCTACAACTGCCTCTGCTTCCCTGGCTTTGAGCTCACGCACAATAACGACTGCATGGGTGAGCTGCACGAAATCCTGATGGATCAACGTGGCGATGGCCACTGGCGGGGGTCAGCTGGGTGGTTGTATGCATCAGAGGTGTAGGGCTGGCACACTGACACTCACAGGCTGTGCATATCTCTTCCCGTTGTGCTTATCCTCTCCCTCCCGCAGACATTGATGAGTGTTCATCCCTGGTGGGGCAGGTGTGTCGAAACGGGCAGTGCATCAACAGCATCGGCTCCTTCCAGTGCCTGTGCCAAGAGGGGTATGACCGGACCCCTGATGGGAAGAACTGTGTGGGTGAGTGTCCGGGCGGCAGGACGGCCCTTCTCAGTGGGTTGAGCTGTCTGTTGGCATGGATGGCACTATGCAGTGCTACAAGATGTGGTCCACCAGCTGGTCCCATCAGAGGCAACTGAGCAAAAGACTCTTCAGAACCACTCACAAGGCCCCAGGTCCTCTGGAGCCCAAACCTGGTCATCTGCCTGCCCATGGAGAGCTGGACTGGGCCCCACTATACCTCCATCACCCTTCCAGCAATGCAGGGAAACAGCCAAGCCAGTTCCTTTCCTTGTGGTGAGACCTGCAGGCAATGAGGAGGAACGTTGTCCTAGCACATGGAGTTGTACCAAGGATGTCTCAGGTTCTATCCAGCAGGCAGGGGCTGTCGAGGCAGCTAGGTCTGTTGTGTTCTCTTTGCTTTTGCCCACCACTGCCTCCTGCAGCTCCAGGTCCTACAGAGACCATGTCTCCAGGGTACCTAAGGTAGAACATCCTGGAGAATGTCTTATCTGCTTCCCGTGCATCTTCTGGGCAAAGCAGGGTGCAGCTGTAGGCAGGGGCTGGGTGCAGTAAGGTGCCCTGCATCTGAGTCCTTCAAGCTGGGCACAGACACTGCCACTGGTTTTCCCTCCTTTGCAGACATCAATGAGTGTGTGAGCCTGCCTGGGACCTGCTCCCCGGGCACCTGCCAGAACCTGGAGGGTTCCTTCCGCTGTATCTGCCCCCCTGGGTACGAGGTGCAGAACGACAACTGCATCGGTAATGTTGCCTCTCTGCCTCCTCCTTTTCCAGCACAGCATCTGGTCACCTGGGACTATTCCCGGAACAACCATATTCCTCTTGGGTGGGCTGGGGCATGTGTCATCACCCCCAAATATCTTCCTGAAAGCAATTGGACACGGGAGGGGGGAGGCTGAGTGGTCTTGCTGTGCTCTGGCCTCTTCATTGCCCCATTTACCCTGAGGGTGGGTCGAGGGTTTGGGCCAGAGTGATGTCCTGCAGGCATCAGAGCTCCCCAGTCATCACAGCTTCATCTGCTTTTGATGCGGTGAGGAGAGGAGTGAGCTTTGGCTGCTCTGTAAGTGATGTCCCTGGTGCTCTCAGATATCAATGAGTGTGAAGAGGAGCCCAACATCTGCCTTTTCGGGACGTGCACCAACACCCCCGGCAGCTTCCAGTGTGTCTGCCCTCCAGGCTTTGTGCTGTCTGACAACGGCCGACGCTGCTTCGGTGAGTGGAGCTCCTCACGGCAAGGAGGGGAGCGTGACCGTCCTGGATGTCTGCAATGACCCGTACATTTCCCCGTCCTCCTACAGATACTCGCCAAAGCTTCTGCTTCACTCGCTTTGACAACGGGAAGTGCTCTGTCCCCAAGGCCTTCAACACCACCAAGGCTCGGTGCTGCTGCAGCAAGATGCCTGGAGAAGGTTGGGGAGACCCGTGTGAGCTGTGCCCGCAGGAGGGGAACGGTAGGTGTGCCGGCGCCCGGCTCCATGGGTGGGATGGCTGCACGTGTCTCGGACATGCACAGGGCGTGGGGAAGGTGTGCGGGTCAGGCAAGACAGCCGGCAATGCGAGCCATCCAGTGAAGTTGGCTCCTCCATCTAGAGGTTACTGCCTTGAAACCTAGCAGCCCTTACTGGACTGCAATATTCCCTGTTCCAGCAGCCACAGTCAGGCTTTTTTCTTTTTCGGATCTGCTCTCAGCTTGCTGCAGGGTTTTAGATAAGGGAAAAGCATCTCAGGGCTTCCAGATCCAAGGAAAGCACAGGTGTCTTGCAGCCAGCTGGGGTTTTGTGGCTTCCCATGGGCACTGAGCTGTCAAGCTCCCTCAGTCATGCTCTAGAAGCCTCCAAAGCACATTTCAGCTTCTGTGAGTAGAAGCACTCGTAAGCAAACCTCACTTTTCTGCTTTCTTCCAGTTGCCTTCCAAGAGCTGTGTCCTTATGGTCATGGAGCCATCCCAGGCCCAGGTGACACCCGAGAAGGTAAGGTCTGATCTAAGGGGGAGAAGAAGTTTGTTTTGCCAGAGGGTTGCCTAGAAGCAACCCAACTTAGGCTGTTGGGAAAGCCGAGTTGGATCCCGGTGGCGGGAGGGGAGAGATGTAGAACTGGGTGCAATGCCTGACTGCTCACCAAATGTTCAGCCCCCAGCTCTGGAGAGGCAATATCTGAGATTGCAGGGTCGGTCCTGAGAGGACAGGGGTGTGCTCCTGGCTACATGCTCGCATGACATTCCTTTGCCTTGGTTTCCCCTTCTAGATGTTAACGAGTGCTCAGAGAACCTGGGTGTCTGCGTAAATGGGGCCTGCATTAACACCGACGGGTCCTTCCGCTGCGAGTGCCCCTTCGGGTACAACCTGGACTACACAGGAGTCAACTGCGTGGGTAAGGGTCTGCACGGGGGCACCCAACACCTCCTGCTTTAACCCTCCTTCGTCAGAGGCCGTGAGCCTGTGCGTGCACGTCTGCGTGGAGAGAAGGAACTTGCTTTTCCCCTGTCCCTTTGCTTTTTACCCCTGGCTTTGCTGGGCTTGTCTGACTGCTCTGAAGGGACCAGTCTGCACCGTATCTGACTGACCCACCTAATGTGGTCCCGGCTTCCTCCAGATACCGACGAGTGCTCCATTGGCAACCCCTGTGGGAACGGCACCTGCACCAACGTGGTGGGAGGCTTCGAGTGCACCTGTGATGAGGGCTTTGAGCCAGGTCCCATGATGACATGTGAAGGTAATGCTGCCGTAGGGCAACATGTTCACCCACCCCCATTGCATACTGGACCATATGTGTGACCCTCCCCGGGTCACTGCCTGGGTGAGCAGCAGTCGTGTCACGGGGCTCGTCTCCACATGAGTGTGTACACCAGCACTGGTCCCCTTCAGCTTCCTCTGAGGCTGAGGCCCAGGACGAGGTTTAGAGACCTCCCTAAATGCAAGAGCTCCCTCACCAAGGAGCCAGGGCCCTGTCGTCGTCAAAGCTGCTGAGACACCAGGTGTCTGTCCCTCTGCAGCTGAAGACTATGGTGGGAAACCTTGGCAGAACAAAGTTCCCATGAGATGAATGCACAGGGTGGGGGTCTGTCCTGGGGAGCTCCACCACCGTTCCTGCCCAGCTGACTGCTGAGAGCCCAGAGTCGAGCTGTCTCCTCTCTCCTGCCTCCCAGATATCAATGAGTGTGCCCTGAACCCCCTGCTCTGTGCTTTCCGCTGCATCAACACCTTTGGCTCCTACGAGTGCACCTGCCCATCTGGATATGCCCTCCGAGAAGACAGAAGAATGTGCAGAGGTAAAATCCCCTTTTGTGTGCATCAGGGGAGCTCCCACGCTCTCCCCAGCCCCCTTAGCCAGTCTCTGGTGTCGTGCAGAGAGAAGGTAGAACTTCTGAACTGGCATCTTGGGGCTTGTGCTCACTCTCACCCACCTTGGTGGGTGCCAGCCAGCCTGGACCAAGGCCGTGGGGAGAGCACTCAGCTCCCAGTTGCTCCCACAGCACTGGGCGGGTTGAAGGTGGTCTCATGAGGTTCTCGGTTGCAGATCTGGATGAGTGCGCAGAGGGACTGCATGACTGCGAGTCTCGAGGGATGCTGTGCAAGAATCTCATCGGCACCTTCATGTGCATCTGCCCACCAGGAATGCAGCGCAGGCCTGACGGAGAGGGCTGCACAGGTACTGGGAGGGCTTCCCGGTGGGGCTGGAGACCATCCTCTTCTAGCCATTGTCTGTGTAGTCCTTCTGTCAAACAGGGTTTACCGCGTGTCAGAACTTCCCCGTATGTCCTACTGGACGCCTGCACACACAAAACCTCTTTTCATCTCTGGACCTGTGGTTCTACACAGTTCCTGCACAGAATGACATGGCATTATGCCACATGTCCTTTCTGTTGAGTCTTTCCATGTCCGTGCCAAGCTTTTTTGCACTGAGCTTATTTTGGAAGGGCCAACACTGGGCAGCCCAGACCTGCA
>NW_009729627.1:5566-8803 GCF_000703405.1 Apaloderma vittatum | reverse complement strand
CAGAGCAAGCCCAGCTCCACTCCTAGCCCAGCAGCTTGGCCACTTGCAGAATGTGCAAAGCCAGGAAGCCGCCCCGTTTTGGGAGAGGTCCAGGACAGGTGGATACGTTTCTCAGCTGCTTGAGGTTGTGGAAGTGCTCCTTGAGGACTATGTGAGAGTGTTTCGAGCTGAGTGGTAGCGTAGGGAGTCATGGAGAGCTGAAATCTGTCCTGTGCCTCACCGCAGCTCTTTGTGGTTCCTTCCTTTCTAGATGAGAACGAGTGTCGCACCAAGCCTGGCATCTGCCCCAATGGCCGCTGCATCAACACGGTGGGAAGTTACCGCTGCGATTGCAATGAAGGTTTTGAAGTCAGCCCCTCTGGCACAGAGTGTATTGGTAATTACCAAGTCCTGGTGGACCTTGAGCAGCCCCTCTTTAGTAGCAGATGATGCTTTTTGGGTGTTACAGGGTTTCTGGGAAGAAAGGTTGTTGGGGCATCACCTTCACCTTTAGCATTACCCGAAGTACATTAGCCCTCCGTGCTGGAACTGGCACAGTCTGGACAGGCTGCTTGGTTATCCCTCGTGCCGACACTGACTCAGGTCCTGACCTTGTGTCCCTACTCTCTCTGTCCAGACACTCGCCAAGGATTCTGCTTCACGGAAGTGCTGCAGACCATGTGCCAGATGTCCTCCACCAACCGCAACCTGGTCACCAAATCTGAGTGCTGCTGCAACAGCGGGCGCAGCTGGGGCCCCCAGTGTGAGCTCTGTCCCCTTCCTGGAACTGCCCAGTACAAGAAAATGTGTCCTCATGGGCCAGGCTACTCCACTGATGGGAGAGGTGAGCTGGGGCCCATATCACCTTCAGGGCAGAGGGGAGACAGCAGAGATGTGGTTGCAGGCGGAATTCCCCTGGGAACCATCTGGGCCAGACCCACGCGATGCCTGGAGCAGACAAGAAGCCTTGGCGACATTATTTAGGGGGCTGGACTAGATGATCTTCTGAGGTCCTTTCCAACCCCTAACATTCTGTGATTCTATTTTACAACTCCCTGAGTGTCATCTCTGGCTCCCTGGGAAAGCCTGAGCTCCCCTGGCACAGAAGTGTGGGGACAGGGGTGACATTGACACTCACAGGTCCCTCCTCTTCCCTCCCGCAGACATCGACGAGTGCAAGGTGCTGCCCAACCTCTGCAAGAACGGGCAGTGCATCAACAGCATCGGCTCCTTCCGCTGCCACTGCAGGCTGGGGCACACTGCGGCCCTCCCAGGGGCCCACTGCGGACATCACAGGGACAGCCTGCGTGGGTGAGTCGGGAGAAGAAAACCCGTGTCTCGGGCAGCCCTTGACCTTGGCAGACTTCCAGCCCTACCTTACAGCATTCCAAGAGAGGGTCCCCACCTGCGAGCTGCCTTCACCTTCGGCCATCCTGGCCTCCACATCCAGAGCAGGGCTCTGGACACTTTGCCCAGTCCTCTGTGCATCAAAGTCATCGCTCCAGGTTGTTTAACTCCTTAAACCTGAAGCCCCTTGTCTTCTCCCTCTGACTGAAGGGCTCCCTCAAAGCCCATGTCTCTGCATCCTGGAGAGTGGAAAAAGATGCATTTATTAATTATGTGGGGCCATGAAACCTGGGATCACCTTTGGATTCAGGAGCCCTTTGGCAGAGCAAATGGTCCAGGGGGTGGTGGGTACCCAGCACAACCTGTGAGTGCTGATGTGTCTTGTCTCTCGAGTCTAGATCTGGATGAGTGTAACCAGTCCCCTAAGCCCTGTAACTTCATCTGCAAGAACACAGAAGGCAGCTACCAGTGCTCCTGCCCCCGAGGGTACATTCTGCAAGAAGATGGGAAGGTCTGCAAAGGTATTTACCCAGGAGAAGGCCTCATCTCTGGCAGCAGAGGGGGTGGCAAAGGCTGATTAATGACCGACGGGACATTTGAGTCCTTCTGCTCAGCCACAGGACGGGTAGACATGGAAAAAGGAGCCATGCCAGACCCTCTTGGACTGATCCAATAGAGTTTCATCCTCCCACAGACACTCTAGACCTGTCTCTTCAGGAAAAAGAGCCAATTCCTTGCCCTTTCCTATAGACTGCACAGCATGTGCCAAGCTGTACTGAGCTGCAGGGGCCTTGAACCTGCATGTCCTCCTACAAGTGTGTCAGAGTCACCGTTGGGCCCCTCCTGGTGCTGGCAGCTGCCAGGCTGGGGCTTTGCCCACCTCCTGCCGTCCTGATGGATGAGGCTGTGAGGAGGGTGGCCTGAGAATCGGGGATTTGTGCATTCCAAGAGAGAAAAAAAAAATAAAAATCTTCTAAACGTGTCTATATAGGACCAGCAGCTGATGTGGGGAGAAGCTCCTTGGATTTGTTATTCTCATGTGAGAACTGTGTGTGTGTTGTTCCTGAGGCTGGCCCATGGCAGGTCCTGGTCTGCCCAGGACCACTCTGTGTCACCATGTCCATGCGGGTGTCACAGGCTGAGACCACAGAGGTCAGACATCTCAGTAAGATAAATTGAGACACGTGTCCTTGTGCTTGTTGTTTTAGACTTGGATGAATGTTCCACCAAGCAGCACAACTGCCAGTTCCTCTGTGTGAACATCATCGGGGGATTCAATTGCAAATGCCCCCCAGGCTTCACTCAGCACCACTCATCCTGCATCGGTGAGTAGAGGCCGTCTCTGCTCTGCTGTGCAGCACCAGTAATGACCCCATGGGTTGGATTTAAGCCCGAGAGAATCTCTCCAGACCCCAGCTCTGGCTCCAGAGCACTGCCCCTCTCGGGTGGGCTTGGGGTTGTGCAGCTGACCTGTCTGCCTGCTGCTCGGACCAGGCGAAGCCGCACCACGCGAGGTAGCTGCCTGCTAAGCTGCACGCAGACACGTCGTTGGGGCTGGACTCACAAGCAGCTCCCTGTTTTGCAGACAATAATGAATGCACGGCTCAGCCTTCTCTGTGTGGAGCCAAAGGACAGTGTCTGAACACGCCGGGCAGCTACAACTGCGAGTGCCAGAAAGGATTCTCCCTGGACAGCTCTGGTGTCAACTGCGAAGGTGGGTCTGTGTCTCTGGGGCTTTGAACAGGCGCGAGTTCCATGGGGAAGGGTTCCTAGTTCACTCCCAGTCTCTCAGGCAGCTATTCCAGCCAAGAAGAGACCATTCCTTGCTGTTGGGCACCAGAAAACCCCATGGGAAGTGTGGGTGCAAAGGAGAGGGCAGCGCCCAACCTGCCTGGGGGACCACTGGCCCTT
>NW_009729627.1:2638-5542 GCF_000703405.1 Apaloderma vittatum | reverse complement strand
CTCCAGCCGTAGCAGCCGAGGCTGGGAAAGGAATGGTCCTGTATCTCATCGGCGTGATCTCGTGCCGGCCAAACCCCACCAGTGCTCTGCTAAAGAAAAGCCTGTGTTCAGCGCGGGCAGCCTGAAGCAGAGCAGATCCGATCACAGATGAGACACTAAATCAAAAACCACCCAAGCAAGGGCTGCAAGGGGCTGAGTGTGGGCCTTGGTGCTGAGGGTGTTAATCAATTCCGAGCTGCGAGACATAATTAGGCGAAAAACCCGCCCCCCCGCGGGAGCACCCTCACAGGGGCTGGCTGCCCTGTGCCCGTGGTCCCTGCGCAGCCGGTGCTGCCCGCGGGACAGGGAGGAGATTCTCATCACCGTCTGTGTTACGTTGCTGCAGATGTGGACGAGTGCGATGGAAACCATCGGTGCCAGCACGGCTGCCAGAACGTGCTCTACCGCTGCGGCTGCCCGCAGGGCTACGTCCAGCACTACCAGTGGAACCAGTGCGTGGGTGAGTGTGGGGTGGGGAAAGGAGGGTGACTGAGCCCCGAGTCCTTCTCCAGCCACCCCTGGCCATGTCTGACACTGGAGTGTGGGTGCTAACCCAGCGCTGACCATCCTGCCCTGCCCCAGAGAATGTCAGGAAGCCGCTCAGCAGAATGATGAGCTCCCAGCGCCCCTGGAGCCAGCAGCTCCCTGCGGTGCAGGAGTCCTTCAGAGACCTGCATGGGAAGAGGTCTCATGGGTGGCCAAGCTGCTGCCAGCTCAGCACCTTGTCCGGGCAGGGTGGGGAGCTCCAGAGCTCCCTTCCGCTGAGTTTCTGACTAGTTCTGTTGTCTCTGGGTGCAGATGAGAACGAATGCTCCAGCCCCACAACCTGTGGCTCCGCCTCCTGCTACAACACTCTGGGAAGTTTCAAGTGCGTCTGCCCGTCCGGCTTCGATTTTGACCAAGCCTTTGGTGGGTGCCAGGACGTGGATGAATGCTCGGCAGGAGGCAGCCCCTGCAGTTACGGCTGCTCCAACACGGACGGAGGCTATCTCTGCGGCTGCCCTGGGGGCTACTTCCGAGCAGGACAAGGGTAAGAGAGCAGCCAGCAGGTACATGTTCCTGGGGGATGTTGCAAGGTGCGTGGTGGCCCCAGACATGCTCCATCACCACACTTCTGCTCTCTGCCACCGACACACCCAGGAGCCAGTAAGCTCCCATTTCCGCAGGAGTCCTTAGCTTCTCCGTGCCAGGCTGTTCCTCACCCATCACAAGATCCTCGTGCTAATGTGTGTCTCCTCTTCCATCTCACTAATCCAACAGTTACTGCAGTTGCTAGCACTGCAGCAGATGCTCTGCAAATCCATCCAGTCCAGGGTGTGGGCAGATTAAACCTGCTGGCTGCATCTTGTTTAGATCTCTCTCAGGTGTGTCCCTCATACAAGCCACGTCCTAAACCCGAGCATGATCCTCCGTGTGTTTCTGAGTGCCCCATGGAGAACCTTTGAGGAGAACGGTAAGATTTCCTTCTTGAAACATGACTCTGACATGGGCATTTCTGCTCTTCTGCCACCAGACACTGCATTTCTGGCATGGGTTTCGGGAAAGGTACCTACCTTCCTGCCCCCCAAGAGGAGGATGAAGACAACCTGCTCTCCCCTGAAACCTGCTATGAGTGCAAGATAAACGGCTACCCCAAGAGGGGTCGGCAGCGACGCAGTGTCAATGGCACCGAGAAGCACCAGGTAAGAAACCTGTGGCATCCTGGGTGGGGTGGAACAAGGCAAGAGCTGGGTCACCTGGGGAGTGGCTGCCTGGAGTGGATCCCGAGCAGTGAGCTCGTTCCTGTGGGGCTGCCTCAGTCCAGCCAGAGCCCGCAGCTCACTCTGTGCCTGCCCGTGCTGCATGCTTGGGTGGTTTTGGGTGCCACTGAGTCCAGAAGTCCTGCAGAAATAGGTGGTCTTTCACCATCAGAGGAGTTCAGGACAGCTTAAGTGATGCCCTCTTGTGTGGTTTGGCCATAGATGGCTGGAGATTGCTGCAACTGAGAAAAAAGAACAGATTATTCCTTGCAAGGGGAGCTGATGGGAGAGCAGTTCCCACAGAGAACTGTCAGGATTTACTGTCTGACTCCAGACTAGACCTGTCACTATAAATGCAGGTTATTGCTTGGAGGGAAGTTCTTTGTCTGAGACTCCCTCAAGAGGTTCACAGGCCTGGGCAGGACAGGTTCAACTGGGAGGTCATTATGGGCTCTTCAGGCCTTGGGAAGAAAATGCCTCTGAAGGTATTGGTTCTTCTCCTGAAGAGGAGGGCTGTGTACTGGCTAGTTCGGTCTCACATTCACAAATAGGGTGCCAAGAAATGCTTGAAGGAAAGCAAGGACCACAGAAGTTGTAGACACTTCCCAGAGCTGCTTTGGGGTGGCCCATGGGGCAGAACTCCTCTAAATCAAGTGCTCCTTCACCTGGCCATGAGCCTTTCTTGGTGTCTGTAAGTAACACGCCTGGTTCCTTCCGAAGGATCACACTGTGAACTTGGCCAGCATGGATGTGGATGCTCCTCTGTCCATGACGCTGAACCTCACTGACCTGGCTCACAAGGAGCACATCCTGGAGCTCCTGCCAGCCGTGGAGCCCCTGGAGAACCGTGTGCGGTACCTGATCTCCCACGGCAACGAGGATGGCTACTTCCGCATCCACCAAAAAGAGGGGCTCAGCTACCTGCACCTCGGCCGCAAGAAAATCGTGCCTGGCACCTACCTGCTGGAAATCGTGAGCGTGCCCCTGTACCGCAAGAGGGAACTGCAGAAACTAGAGGCCAAGAACCACCTCAACTACTTAGCAGGGGAGCTGGGCCAAGCACTGAGGATGAAGCTCCAGCTCCAGCTCTACTAACAGCCATGAGATCCACCCACCCAACCGACAG
>NW_009729627.1:2047-2612 GCF_000703405.1 Apaloderma vittatum | reverse complement strand
TGCCTCCTCTCTCGCCGCACCCCCTGCCACCACCTCCCCGCCTCCTGCACTGCACAACTGATGGGAAATGTCCTCTCGGGGCTCGGCGCTCGCCAGGGATGCTCCTCTTCACCGCGTGCTCGAGTCAAAGCTGAGCTACCCTGCCACAGAGCTCCCGAAAGCTTCGCCAAAGGTTCAAACCGTCTCAGCAGGGACTCCTTCCCCCTGCTCAGCTCTTGCCTGTCTCCTTCAGCCAAGATACTGTTGTGCTGGCAAGAGGCTGCCTGTCCTCATGGCCACCGGCCACCCCCCACCCCCCAGCCCCGGAAGGGGGGGGGGTGAGGGGGGGCGGCTTTGGAAGGAGCTATGGTGCCGCGTTGTGTTAACGCATTTCCCAACAGCTCTGGTTCCTCCTTTGCTTCTCCATTGTCATGACGGCGCTGCAGAAACCATCCCATGCCTACACTGGCTGTGCTCTGTCTTTCCCTGTCCTCCCCGTGTCCTCTGGTCCTTTTTGGGCCCCTCTGCCAAACAGAAAAGGTCACCGCTGAGCAAAAGGGCGCTGCAGGTTGCTCACCTCACATCG
>NW_009729627.1:0-2016 GCF_000703405.1 Apaloderma vittatum | reverse complement strand
CCGGGCCACGGGACCACAGGCTCCTGTGGGGAACCATGGTAAGCTGGACACGGGCCTGCCCTCCAGAGATTAGAGCTGGAAGAGCTTTTCCAGAGCTCCAGCAAGCCCAGGGTTAAGGTGTCCTATAAATGAAGAGGAGCTCTGGGGAAAGGCAAATAATTGCATTGTTGGTGACAAACTAAACTGGCAGGAAAAAAGGTCATGAGGCTGGTTAGGGAGCATCTGAACGAGCTTCTCATGCCAGAGGGGATGGAGGGCTTAGCAGGACGTGGCACGTTGGCCACCACCAGGGTGAGCGTCTGAAAAAAAAAATCCTGTCAGAAGTTTCCCACCAGCAAGAGCAAGTTGGGGATGGGGGTAGGGAGTCTCTGCAGGAAGAAAGAGGCAGGGACAGCCGGAGCTTCATTTTGCAAAGAGTCCTTGGGTCCAAGCCACCCCAGCTGGGTGACTCTGGTCTTGTGGCCAGACTCCCCCCGCAGCCAGGAGCACTTCTGCAATCGGGGGCTGTGAGCCACTCCCCTCCTGGGTTGTCGCAAACATCTTGGTCGGTCCAGGGTGACAACCCAGCTGGACAGTCTCTGGTTAATGCAGACCAAAGAAAAAAAAAAAACAATGCACTAAAAAGAGTCTGGAAAATATTAATTAAGTGAATTGAGGTCTCCCTGCTGCCTGTCCAGACCATTCTGTCCAGGTGGGCTTTTCTTCCTCCCTCGAGGGTCTTCTTCACACAGCTGGTCTCTGCAATGCCACTGCCTCGTTTGTTGGGGTTTTTTTTTGTTTTTCTGTGAATCTGGTTTCAGTTTATCCAACCCTGTGCATCACCACGGGGCCAAGAAGGTGCTAACTCACTCTGGGGACACACAAGACTACCTTCTCGACACATCTAAGGTGCTTCCAGCTTCCAGGAGCTGGTGCTGGTACTGAACCATCAGCGTTAGTGCACTGTATCCATCTCCCTTTCATATTTATGTATAACCACCACAGTTATGATTGCTCGTTGTTGTGAGGAGTGCATATTCCTGTAGCTTTTTTTTTTTGGTTTGGTTTTTTTTTTTTATAGGGAGGGGAAGGGGGTGTGTGTTTTTCTTTTCCCGGTATGCTGCCCCCGCGTGGGGTGGGGGAAGTGTCTGTATACTGTATTTGGGCTAATGTCAAACTTGAAAACTCTTTTGCATAATGCAGCTCCAGACTCTGGATTTTGCAAGAGTCCCAGAGCTTGTGACAGGATGGGTGGCCTGATGTTTGGGGTTTGGTTTTGTTTTTTTTTTTTATTATTTTGTTTCAGTTTGTTTTGGTTTTCCAACAGGTGCTTTTTTTATTTTTTGGAAAAAAAAAACACTATTAATAATAATAAATTAGCAGAGATGGGTTTGTGTGTGTGTGTTGAGCCAAGAATCTCAAATGAAAAAGCTCAGAGTTTCCTTCATTCCTCTCTGGTGCGATGTTTTCGTTTGGGTTGGTTGTTTTTTTTCTTTTTTTATTTTTGTATTGATATTTTGCGCTGGTTGGTTTTTTGGAGGGAGGGAAGCATCGAAACCCAAAACCTGTGCCCCTCTTGTCCTGCCCAGAGAGATGGCTCTTTGTGAAATCCCTTTTTTTGTATCAGAAGCAACAGCAACAATAAAATTATTTTGGGTTAAGCTCTTCCGTGTCTTCCTCTTCGTTGGGTGCCGGGGGCGACTCCTCGCATCCTGGGACACCCTCCAGGGGGGTGACTTGCACCCACACATCCAGAAGACCCCTCTGGGTGCAGCAGAACCTGCTGAGCCTGCTCTCATCACGCAAACTGATGAAGACAAAGCCCACGGGTCCTGCAGTCAGGCTGGGACTGTCCCTGCCCGGAGCCACCGGCCAATGTTGGCCAAGGAGCATCTTCTGCACCGGGACCTGGGGGTGATGCTCCTGCCCCGTGTGCTTTCCTCCCCCTCACCCCATCCCCTCTGGAGCTGCTCCAGCTTGTGCTGGGAGCTGTGGGCGCCCACCAGTTCTCCTCCCAGTGCCTGCTGGGACATGTCA